>NW_007245977.1:61808-74496 GCF_000164805.1 Carlito syrichta
CAGTCTAGGTGACAGAGTGAGACTCCAACTCAAAAAACAAAACAAAAACAAAACAAAACAACAACAACAACAACAAAAGAATGCAGCTTCAAAGTGCTTTCGCAAAACTTGCTACCTCTTCTTACAATCCTAGACATTGGAGATGAAAAGTTGAATCATTCTTATTTTACACAGAATGATGCTGATCTATAAAGGAATTATTAACACCTGCAGTAAATCTGTGAAGAAGCTGTTTTAATATCTCGTCTTGTAGTGAGTTATTTACAACACCAGGCCAAGTCTCCTGTTTCATCTGCAGTCTATTTCCAGTTTGGAAACAAAGTTAACAAGTACCTCTAGCATGACTTTGACCAAGGACTTCTCAGGAGACACTTTGAGGGATCTCAAATGCCCACTTGGGCAAGCAGCCTTCCATCAGAAGCAGGCACGTGTTGCAGGCTCTGAAAGGGGAAACCTTCTCTGTGCCACAGCTGAAAGCACCACACTGGATATTTAAAGCAAGCCCTCTTTTAAAAAATTAATGACCTGAAAGGGGAGAGAAGAAGCCGCCTATGTAATGTGGAAAGAGGAGCTGAATGACCACAGCCCTGGGCCCTCTCCAGATGATATCATCAGTCTAGATAATAAATTTGTAACAACGTGGCTGAAAGAAATGGGACATAATTTCAATGTGAGTCAAAAAAAGCTGGTGGCAGTAGAACCAAAAGGAAGGATTTTTAAAAATCTAGCAGGCATGTATTTTCTATCCCCTGGGTGATTAGATTATCCATAGAGTAGAGCAGAAACCACAGTCATTTTTGGCTCTGGGAACCTGGCTGTTCTCGGCCCATCAGAAGAGTCAGAGTGACACGTGGACCCTTCTTCATTATGTGTCAGCTGAACATGCCCTTTTAGTTTGAAAGAGGAGAAATGGAGAATGTCTGAGTTGTGAGAAGTTAGCCACTCACTCAACATGTACTGTGACCTAGAAATTCTAACAGAGCCTCATAATTATAAATGTTTCATAAGTAAAAAGAAGAATGAATACATGAATATATGTGGTTGAACAAATGAGTGAAATGACATAATTAATTGTGAAACACATATCACCAGTTCTTGCATGCTGGCTTCAATATTCTCTGGTGATTCCTTGACCCCAAAGATAGACTGGCAGAGAGTGGCTACATACATTTCTGATTCAGTCATCTGAGCAGAGCACAGCCAAAGAGTATACTGACAAAGTCCACTTCTTTCTGTTACCATCTTTGTCCAAGCCACTGTCACTTACCTCCTGTTCTACCACAGAAAATTTGTGATGATTTTCCTACCAACATACTTGCTCCCCTCCAATACATTTCTCATATTATTACTATGAATAACATATGCATGTATATGAGTGAGATATATAAGATGTGCATGTAGTCAGGCTCGGTGGCTCAGCCTGTAATCCCGCGCCTTTGGGAGGCTGAGGTGAGTGGATTACCTGAGCCCGCGGGTTCGAGACCCGCCTGGGCAGCGAGACCACATCTGTACAATAAATCAAAAAATCAGCCGGGTGTGATAGCGCATGCCTGTAATTCCGGGTACTCAGAAGGCTGAGGTGGAAGGATCGCCGGAGCCCAGCAGGCGAGGCTGCGGTGGCCGGGAGCAATCACTGCACTCCAGTCTGGGCGACGAGTGAGACTCCAACTCAAAAAAAAAAAGATGTGCACGTATAAGTCGTTTTTCGTTGTTGTTGTTGTTACTTTCTTGCTTAAATAGCTAAACCGTAGCCCATTGCTTATTGGTTAAGACCAAGACCCTTTTATGGACAGCATAAAGAGTCCTGTGTGTGCCGATATCCATCCACCTCTCTCCTCTCTCATATAAGACATATGGCTTCGTTGTTTACTTTCTTCAACCACACTGTCTTAGTTTTTCTGAACTGAGTAGTTCTGACCCTTTGTGTTCACTGTTTTGTCGCATTTACCATTCCTTCCTCTTGTAATATCATACTCCTTACTGAAACGTGGCTAATTCTAATTCACGCTTTAGGCCTCAATTTAAAAGTTGCTGCCTCAGTGAAGTCTTCTTTTAACCTACTCCTTCAGTCTAAACCAGTGAAGACTCATCTACACACACACACACACACACACACACACACACACACACACACACACACACAGTCTGTTCTCATAATAACCTGGCATCCTCCACCCACTTGGTAGACCATTTCTCATTTATAACTGTTAGTTTCTAAGACTAATTCCTCAACTGAATGTAAGGTAGGGGTGGAAGGATAATGCTTATTTTATGTGCATTGCTTAGTCACAGAGACTAGGGAACACAACATGGTCAGTAAATATTTATTAAATAAGTAAAAGAAAAATTTCCTCCGTTTTTAAGACCCTGGGAGGTAAAAGACATGAGTTCAGTCCTGAAGAGACTCAGGACATGAGAGACCATGCCCTATAACAAAGATGATAATGATGACAATGATGATCACTCACCTTGTATTAAGTCCCCACTAGATATTAGGTGCCAAAATAGGAGGTTTCTATATATTTCTCATTTAACTGTCACAAAAGTACTGAGAAAATTGAGGATGAGAGGATCAGTGCTTGATCATGGTCATATAGCTAGGAAATGCCAGAACGTGGGTTTAAAACTAGGTCCATCCAACTTCATAAGTTATTTCTTTTACAGCTCACCACAGGGAGAATTGCAATTCTACTCTTTAGAAGTAATTTATCTGCAGTCCGGAAATAAAACAACTCAAAGAACCTACTTCATGAATATGGCAGAGATGTGATCCTTGTGAATAAAAAAGAGAAAGTCATGAAGGAGAAGTGTTTCATAGAAGAAAGAAGATATTGCATGACGGTGTGCAGGAGAGGAGTAAAAGTAGATTTTATTGATATTTTCATGACAGTAAAAACTGAGTAATGTGAGTGTGTTCATATTTAGAAATATTAGAACATAAGGTGTAAGTTGTAAGAAAGAGATTCATATCTTTCTTTTGAGGGTCTTGCCAAATGACTGATGGAGAAAAGTGTAAACAAAATTGAAAATCTGTTTTTTTTCCACATTTTCAGTACTTTCCCTACACCATCCCACCCTATCCTTAGTGAAGTTTTTGTAGAAATGTCTAAAATTGATGAGAAATAAAGTATTTTAAAAATGAAACAACAACCTTCCTTTTTAAGTTGTTTTTATTCTTCTAAACTAGTTTAAAGAGAACTGTATGAATTTAATGTTTTAAATCTTTAAAAAAGGTACATAAAATGTTCAGTGAAGACGTGAATAAATGAATTTTACCACTGCACTCTTTTAAGAGAAAGGATTTGTTTAGCAAATAAATAACTTTGATGTCATTGGAAAGAATGCTTAAACACCATAAGATAACAAACTATTCTCAAGCACCTTACATATCAACTACTTATCACAAATCACTCCTTTTTATTGACTAACATATGTCCCCAGGAAGATGCCTACTTGTCAACTATGGTTTGAATTAACATGTCTTCTTTAAAAGATAATTTACACTTATTTCCAAGCTTTTGTGTAATTCAAAGCATTATGGATTTATATTAATAAACCTGTCATAGTAAAATTTAAGAAGGCTTCAAAGCGGTTACATAATGCCTTCCATTTGAAAGTCCAACAAGGGTCACAGAATCTGAAGGTTCTGGGTTTTTTTCTTCCTTTCTTTCTCTTTTTTCTTTTTAAATTTTAAAGATGTGGGGTACAATTCAAGGTTAGGTAGACAAATGTTCATTATGCAGGTACCCTTGTTGGTGAGGTGTGTCTCTCGCCCCAGCAGTTTCCCAACACTGCCAATCCTGTCCTTCATTCCCTTGCAGTTTCCCACTACTACCAATTCCTTTCTTTTTTTTTTTTTTGAGTTGGAGTCTCACTCTGTCACCCAGACTGGAGTGCAGTGGTGGCCGCTCCCGGCCACCGCAGCCTCGCCTGCTGGGTTCTGGCGTTCCTTCCGCCTCAGCCTTCCAAGTAGCCGGAATTACAGGCATGCGCTACCACGCCCGGCTGATTTTTTGATTTATTGTAGAGATGAGGTCTCGCTGCCCAGGCGGGTCTCGAACCCGCGGGCTCAGGCAATCCACTCACCTCAGCTTCCCAAAGGCGTGGGATTACAGGATGAGCCACCAAGCCTGGCCCAATTTCTTTCTTATAGTATTATTATAATTGTTTAAGGTCCACTCATGAGTGAGAACATGTGGTACTCAGTTCTTTGTTTCTATGATACATCATTCAGTATTATAGACTCTTAAGTCCATCCAAGTTGCTGTGAAGTTCTTAATTTTGTCATTCCTTATGGCTGCGTAATATTCCATTGTGTAGATGTACCACATTTTTTTAGTCCAGTCCTCTTTTGATGGGCAGCACAATTGCTTCCATGTTATTACTATTGTGAATAATGCTGCAATAAACGTGCGTGTGCAGGTATCTTTTTAATAGAGTGATTTGAGTTCCTCCAGGCATATCCCCAGGAGGGAGATTATGGGGTTGAATGGAAGGTCAATTTTTAGATCTTTTAGGAATCACCACACTGTTTTCCACAGAGATTGTACTAGTTTACACTCCCACCAACAGTGTAGAAGTGTTTTCTTTTCCTCGCATTCTCTCCAGTTGTTTTTTGAGTTATCATCGATGGCCATCCTGACAGGAATTAGGTAGTATCTCAGTGTAGCATTATTTGCATTTCTTTGATGACTAGTGAGGCTGAGCATTTTTTTCATGTACCTGTTGGCTGCTCATAAGTTTTCTTTTGAGAGGTGTCTATTCATATCTTTTGCCCACTTTGTAATAGGACTGTTTTTTGTTTGTTTGTTTGTTTGTTTGTTTGTTTTTTTCCCAACACATTTGAGTTCCTTTTAGATCCTATATGTTAGGTTTTTTGTCAGATATAGAGTTGGCAAATAAAAAACCAAATTAAAAGCTCAATCCCATTCACAATAACCACACACAAAAAAAGAGAAATACCTTGGCATTTTCCTAACCAGAGGAGTCAAAGACCTTTTCAATGAAAACTACAAAACATTGCTCAAATAAATAAAAGATGATACAAACAAATGGAAAAATATTCCATCCTCATGGATTGAAAGAATCAACATTGTTAAGATGTCCATCCTACCCACGGCAGTCTACATATTTAATGCAATACCATTAAATTTCCAACAGTTTTCTTCTCAGACCTGGAAACAATAATACAGGAATTCATATGAAAATATAAATTGCCAAGAATAACCAAAACAATCCTCAGCAAAAAAAAAAAAAAAAAAAAAGCAGAAAGTATCACACTCCCATACTTTAAACTTTATTATAAAGCTACAATAATCAAAACAGCCTGGTATTGGTACAAGAACAGATACATAGACCAATGGAACAAGATAGAGATTTTGGAAGCAAAACCTCTATTTCTTAAGCATCTCATCTTCAACAAAGCCTTCACCACCAACCACCTGGGAAAGGAAAACCTATTCAGTAAAATGGTGGTGGGAAAACTAACTGACCACATGCAGAACATTAAAACAAGACCCCTACCTATCACCACATACAAAACTCAACTCTAAATGAATCAAAGAGCTAAATGTAAAACCTCAAACTATAAGAACCTTAGAAAATGCAGGAGATACCCTTATGGAAATTGGAACTGACAACCAATTCCTGATCAAAACCCCAAGTGCCCATGCTATAAAAGATAACAAAGACAAATGGGACCAAATCAAACTGACAAGCTTCTGCAAAGCCAAACTATCAAGAGAGCAAGGAGACAGCCCACAGACTGGAAAAAAATATTTGCCAACTGTATATCCGACAAGGGTCTTTCTTTTTTTTCTAATTGTACTGAGTTCTTGCGTCATTGTATTGAATACTTGCCTCCAAAAGCGAACATGTTCAGAACAAAAACAAAAACAAAAATTAAGCTGCATATGATGTCTTTAAGTCTAACATTTTAGTTCTAAAAAACTTACCATTTCAAAATTTTTATCAGTCTAGTGGTAAGCAGGATATAGTGGTACTCCGCATGTATGTCTGTTTAGGCATAGGAAAGAGGGTATAAAAGTACATATAAAGTAGGTCTGCTAATTTTTAAGTTTATTCTTATTAGGAAAATGTGTGTATATTGATAAAGATCAGTGAGGATTTTCTGGAGATATTCTTTGATTGCCACAACTTGAAAGGAGTGCTACTGGCATATAGCAGGTAGAAATTAAGAATGTTTAGGGCAACTCCTTTGGATCCCCTCCCATTGTGGGGGCTTTTCTGTACTCTCAATAAATCCTACTTTCTAAAAAAAAATAATAAAAAGAATGTTGTTCAACATCCTAAAATGGCCTGGATAGTGTCCCACAGCAAAATCATCATCATCATCATCATCATCTAACCTAAATTGTTAGTAGTACCTAGAATGAGAAGCTCTGATACAGATATTGATAAAAATTCACTAAAATATGAGATCCTTAAGAGTTGGACCCTTGAGCTCTTTGTTCTAAACCACTGAAACCTAGCAAAGTGCTTTGTTACTATATGTTTGGTTTTTGCATGAATAAATGAGCAAATGGATGAGGATAATTGAGACTAAAAAAGAAGAATCCCTGATTAGTATTTCATTTGCAATAAAAAAAACTCCCACGGGTTCGAGACCCACCTGGGCAGCGAGACCTTATCTCTACAATAAATCAAAAAATCAGCCAGGCATGGTAGCGCATGTCTGTAATTCCGGCTACTTGGAAGGCTGAGGTGGAAGGATCGCCGGAACTCAGCAGGTCGAGGCTGCGGTGGCCGGGAGTGGCCACTGTACTCCAGTCTGGGCAACAGAGTGAGACTCCAACTCAAAAAAAAAAAAAAAAAACTAGTTATAGGTGTCAGATTTTTTTCATATAATGGTTAATTTCCAAACCATTAATACAACTGCTACTTCCATGAGCTCTTTCACCACCTTTAGATGGGAGACCAGTATTTGCCAAGCATTTTATGTCATATCTTTTCACATGTAAAGAACCCCAGACACAGATCAATTATCTACATATTCCTTGAGAAATCAAAACAACTACAAAAATTGAAAATATTAATTTTACTGATATAGATTAATTAGCTAAATATGTATTTATACACCTTTTTTACTTCATTACACACGTTTAAAATCATATATTTTATAAAATAATATACAAATTTGGAAATATGCTTTATCCCCACTCCTTTATTTCATAAAACAATTTTATTTAAATATTTACAATACAGCTTTAGCTTCAGTAGTTTCATTTTTTAAAAATTTCTCCCATCTAAGTTGTTTAAGATATGGTGATTTTTTAAGGCTATATAAGATGCTATACACTAGGATTTTCCCCCAAGGGAAAAAAAAAAAAAAACACTTATACACTTATACATGTATAAATATGAAAGACTTTTTTATCTTTCGGTGGAGGATTATACACAATTTTTACAATGGTAACACTTAGTGTATTACTTCTAAAGTTTTATTGTTTGTTTGCTTAATGGGAGACAGGATAATGCTATGCCAGCCAGGCTGGACTCAAACTCCTGGGCTCAAGGGAGCTTCCTGCCTCAGCTTCCTGAGTAGCTAGGACTACATGTGCACATCACTGCACCCAGCTAAAGTGCTTTTTGAAGCACTTGTTTGTTGCAAATCTTGCCATTGTAAAAATGTCTTCCCTCTCGCTCCACTTTTTCCACCAGCTTACCCATGCCCCACATCAGAAATAGGACTGTTATTAAATATTTATTGCATTAAATTGCCTTTTTAAAAATCCTGCTTCTATTAGATAACTCCTATAAGTATCCAACCAAGAACAAACTGAAAAAGTTTCAGAATAATATGACTTTCCCAAACAAAATTTGTTATACAAAATATAGTAATTGAGAAAGCATTATGAGTTCTCAAATACAAGGCAACTGTACCTTATGAGTAATATTTTTGAGGGAAAAACTCATACCTCAAAAAATAATAAAAGGCTACATAGAAACATTGAGTTACTAGCCATGCTTTCAGATGGATTCATCAGTTCCTTAAACACAATAAAATTTCCATTCTCTATAGTAATTAAGAGAACAATGTTGCTAAAAGGAAATTACCTTTCCAACAGTTGCTTCAGAATAACATGCCTTCCCAAATAAAATTCTGGAGAAGAAAGATAAAAAGAGGGGGTGTAAGTTGATCAAGAAATGAACAGTGCACTCTACCACTGAATTCTAACAGCAACTCTTTAGATTGGCCTAGTTATCAATATGGCAACATGAAGCTCATTGTTGTGACTTAGTTTGGCCAAGGTCACATAGCTAGAAGGAGCTTAAACACAACCCACACCCAGGTCTCCCAGGCTGCAAAAACTAACCTACTTATCTTTTACCTCAGTAAGTTTTCATGAGTAGGGACTGACTATAAAAATATTGCAGAGGAAAGGCAAAATTGTAAGCAAAGGAGTGATAAAAATCTCCATGATATTTCCTCTCTTAAGTTGAAATTCCTTTGTACTAATGTCAAAGGCACTTGCTGAAGTGAATATTTTGCCTTTTGTTGCATTAGGCTTAATTCATTTAACAACCCTTAGATGTTAAGAAGAACATCGAGAAAGAAATTAGAATACGATCTATATTCTGAATGCCAGAAGTTCCCCCAAATCAACATTAACCAAAATATATTGGAGGTTTTCCTTTTCAAACTAAACCCACGTAAATAAATTAACACAAATATATTAAAAGTTTAAAATAAATTCAGGACTAAAATGTTACTGTCTTAGATGCTGGTGAGGATGCGGAGAAAAATGAATGCTTCTATGCTGCTGACAGGAATGCAAACTAGTGCAACCTCTTTGAAAAATAGTGTGACGATTTCTATAAGTACTAGAAACTGACCTTCCATATGACCCAGCAATTCCTCTATTGGGAATATACCCCGAGGAACTCAAATCATTCTACAAAAAAGATACCAACACACCTATGTTTGTTGAAGTTCTATTCACAATAGCAAAAACATGGAACCAACCATGTTGCCCATCGAAGTTGAACTGGATTAAAAAAAAATGTGGTACATATACACAAATGGAATATTATGCAGCCATAAAGAAGGACAAACATATGGACTTTGCAGAAACCTGGATGAATTTAGAGTCCTGGATGGATATCATACTCAGTGACATATCAGAGAAACATCACAGAAACAAAGAACAGAGTACCATATGTTCTCACTCATAAGTAGATTTTGAACAATTATCATAATAATATAAGAAAGGGATTGGCAGTAGTGGGAAACTGCCGGGGAGGGGGGATTGGCAGTTGAGGGGAACTGCTAGGGTCACACCTCATCAACAAAGGTATCAGCATAATCAACATCTGTATACCTAACCCTGAACTGTACCCCACATTTTAAAAATAAAATAAAATAAATGTTACTGTCCTCAAAAGTCTTCTAATAATCTTTTTTCCAGTGATAAGCCTCTTCAATATACTCATCCTGAATGTGATTTGAGTTTTCATTTTCCTCATCAATAAAATTCCTATGTCACAGTGCTGCTGTAAGGGTTAGAGGAGATAAAATATTTGAAGCATAGTGTACTTGACCTGGTTCGCAGAAAGCATCCAATCAATGTTAGTTCCTGTGCCTTTGTGTTATTCTTTTCTGTTCACTTCAATGTTGAGACCAATAGTAACATTTTAGGGATAGTAGCAAGAAATTAAGCCGAAGACACTGTACCAGGTTCAAATGAAAAACAAAAATCAACATGATTATGATCTGTGAGCTATAAAGTTTCCTTGAATATTAGTCTTCATCTGAAGAGGCTGTTAGAGGTGTCCGATCCAAAAGTCACCCATTACAGACTGAGAGACTGGAAATGACTTTCCTAAAGGCATCAGCTGTTAAAGTGATCAGCTGTTAAAGATCAAGATAGTTTATTTTGAAGAGGGCAGTAGTGTCATAACTTTCTTGATAATTCACTTTCAGAAGTTCTAAAGTGATCAAAAATTGGATTTCAGATTAAGATCTGGAATTTGATTACACAATTTAGTCATTTTTAAAACTCCACTTTAGCCATTGGATTCTGGTTCCTAGTTCCATGCTGCTTAAACCTGGCCATAGTCACCCAGCAGAAGGCAACCCAGCTTCCTTTCTAAATTCCACTACAGATTGGCAAGAGTGTTAAATTTTGATGAATGTAGACCTGTTTAAAGATGGGGTAATAAAAGACTATATGGAAACATTGAGTTGTTAACCATGCTTCCAGATGAATTCATCAGTTCCTTAAATACAATAAAATAAATATTTCCATTCTCTATAATAATTAGAGAAAAAAGTTGCTAAAAGGAAACTGCCTTTCCAACAGTTGTTTCAGAATAATATGCCTTCCCCAAACAAAATTTGGGAGACCACAGATAAAAAGAAGAGGTGTAAGCTGCCCAATGTCATACAGTGGATCATGAAGAGGTAGACCTAGATTTCTTATCTCTTGAGTTTCTAATAACTAAGTAAGCATAAATACTTGCAAGCATATGTATATAACAATTCCCTTAAAAATCACTCTTAGGGCATGGATTATTTCAATTTGACATATTTTTTGCACAAAACCTGTTGTAGAGCTATGACCTGAACAGGAAGCGAGTGACATCACTCCTAGGACATCTGCCCCTAGTGGGTAGCATCTGAAACACTAGCCAAGGACACATCGGCTCTCCTTGCACATGCTGGTTCAGCTACTTGCTTGGCTGCCAACAGCCTGACTCACAGCTTCAGAAGTGGCAAGATGTGCACAGTGAGGAATGAAACAAACTCATGCCCAAAGCTGAATTGAGTTTGCCAAAATCATCCCTAAACCCCTTTAGCTAATTGGAAATTGCTGGAGGAGACCTCCATTCCTCAGCTGAGCAACAAAAATGCCTCCAATGAAGACTTAACCTCCCAGAGGTGAGCTGAAATCATTTCTGGCAATGTAGTACTCTTTGTTTATTTTTAGATCTATAAAATAAAACCCACTGATTGACTGCTGGGCACACACAAATCATCTGGAAGCTACAGCTCTGAAAATATGTCTTCTAAATAACCGTTCATTAATTTGTCTCTGTCTGCATTATTAAGAAAAGAGGTTGATTGAGAGGTACACCAAGCTCTGCTTTATTATTTTGCTCAAAAAATATTTGTTGAATTAACTTTAATACACCAGGAACTATGTTATATGATAAGAAATGCAAGTCAAGTTCTTTAACTTAAGGAAATGTCACATTATTCCCTTCAATGTGTCTCTGGAGATGAGTTTTCAAAAATGCAAATAATTTTTCTATGGTTCTATCAAGAAGGGATCATCACAGTACCTTGAGAGTACATGCTAGGGTTACTTAACTATCCTAAGAGGTGGCAGAGAAATAATGTTCAGGGTGAAACCTAAAGGGTGATTCAGACACAAAGTGAGGACAGGGATATTTCAACCAGAGGGTAAAGATGTAAAAAGCATCCAAATGTGAGAGACTACATGGCAAATTCAGAAGAATTGAAGGGAATTATTATGCCTTAAGTAGTGAGATGATACTGGGAAAAAAAGTAAGCTTCAAATTATAAGGAGCCTTGAAGACCACACTAAGAAACTTCAACTTAATCCCAAAGACAAAGGCAAAGAATGATTCAAAGCAAGAGCGGTATAGCCGTGAATTTATTATATAAAAATCAAGTAGGCTGCAAAGGAAGAATTATTAAAAATCATAATGACAAGAAAGACTAATTAGGAGTTGTTGAAGTACTTTAGGAGAGAAATGATGCTGAGCAGGATCCCCTACATACAGAGATAAATGACACTTTTTGGGTTTCTTCAGAACCTCCCAGGCAGTAAGAAACAGAGAATTTCAAAGAAAAGGATAATGATCAGAGGGAAGAGAGACTGTAAAGGCCTCCTGGAGGAAAGACCTAAGTTGGATGTCATGAAGGAAGGTAACCAAGAGAATTAGAAGAAAGAAATCCCACACTGAATTTAAGGAGCAATGAGTAGTTATGTTTTGGAAAAGTTCTTAAATGCCAGGCCTAGGAACTTAAAAACTAGGTTATAAGTGGTAAGTGAATTATTTAATAATAAAGAAATAATAAATGGTTTATTTGTCCTGTTTTTTGTTCACTTGCTGATTTGTTTTTTGAGTTGTCAGCAGATGCTTTTGTCCAAAATTTACTTTTAGTCTTTTTGGGTCCCTTTTATATAAGAATAAAAGTCATGTAGACAATATTTTAATAAAGTTTTCTCTTTTTAAAAACTCAACTTGATAGTCAGTACACACTTATTTTATTTGTTTGTTTGTTTGGCTGAGTCAGAGTCTCACTCTGTCACTGAGGCTGGAGTGCCTGGGTGACACGCCCAGGGTTATGTCAGCCTCTACCTACTGGTGTTAGGCGATCCTTCTGCCTCAGCCTTTCAAGTAGCTGGAATTACAGGCATGCGCTGCCACGCCTGGATAATTTTTTTTATTTATTGTAGAGATGAGTCTTGCCAAGTTGTCCAAGTTGGTCTCAAACAATTGGGCTCCGGCAGTCCTTTTGCCTCCGCCTTCCAAAGTGCTGGGATTACAGGTGTGAGCCACCATGTCCAGCCCACTACTTAGACTTTTTTAAAAAATTTAAACTCTTAGCCGGGCTCAGTGGCTCAGCCTGTAATCCTGCGCCTTGGGAGGCTGAGGTGAGTGGATTGCCTGAGCCCGAGGGTTCGAGACCCGCCTG
>NW_007245977.1:74540-124584 GCF_000164805.1 Carlito syrichta
AGGTCGAGGCTGTGGCGGCCGGGAGCGGCCACTGCACTCCAGTCTGGGCGACCGAGTGAGACTCCAACTCAAAATAAATAAATAAATAAATAAAAATAAACTCTTATCACTGCCATATTTCTTGTTTTTATGTCTCTCTTAATTTTTAATGCTCTTTTATGCTTATCTCTTGTCAAATTTTAATGAAAAACCCAGTAGAATAATAAATAAAAACATTATTAAGGCTACCTAGCTGGACTCGGTGGCTCAGCCTGTAATCCTGTGCCTTTGGGAGGCTGAGGTGAATGGATTGCCTGAGCCCGCGGGTTCGAGACCCGCCTGGGCAGCGAGACCTCATCTCTACAGTAAATCAAAAAATCAGCCCGGTGTGGTAGCGCATGCCTGTAATTCCGGCTACTCGGAAGGCTGAGGCAGAAGGATTGCCGGAGCCCAGCAGGTCGAGGCTGTGGTGGCCGGGAGCGGCCACTGCACTCCAGTCTGGGTGACAGAGTGAGACTCCAACTCAAAAAAAAAAAAAAAAAACTACCTAACATACACTAACAGCCAATATCACATTCAATACTGAAACTTTAATAGAATCATTTCTCTTAACATTTCAAAGGACATAAAAATGTCCATTATCACTACTGCCATTACCACTGTTACACCCATTGTCGTACGAAAAGATATGACATATAACTATTAAACAAGATGACCAAAACATATTTTTATACATTATGTAATTGTTAACTTAGAAAATTAAAATTATCAAAACATTTGAAACTACCACAAATTATTAATGAATTGTTCCTACTGCATAAAACACAATTTTATCAACTATTAAATAAAGTTAGATCCCTGTGTTTTTTTCATAAACTAAAATAAAGTTTCACTTGGATTTAAGATTTGAATTAAAAGGGAACAAAAAGGAAGAAGGGAAGGAAGGGAGGGAGGGAGGAAGAAAAAGTATACATTGGAGCAAACTAAACACAAGAAAGTAGAAATTAATAATTCTTACCGTCTTGACTTTCCAAGACATTTCAAGACACCAAGAGTAGCACTATAAAGAAAAAAAATGATAGATATAAGTATATAAATTTTAACTTTATTGCTAAGGAAAAAACAAGTATCACTAACATAAGATAAATAACAAAGAGCTATTACGAATCCAAACTTAAAAATAAAACAACAATAAAATGCACAGATTTCAAATAATTTGAAATTACTTTCAAGAAAGCATAAAACAGTTTGAGTAGTCACATGAGTAACTTAAATTTAAATTTTCTGTCATAGTCCACTTGAGTTGCTACAACAAAATATTTTAGACTGAGAAATTTATATCCAGTATAAGTTTGTTGCACACAGTTTTGGAGGCTGCAAAGTCCAAGATCAAGGCACCCAGCACATCTGGTGTCATTCTTCATCGATGTTAACTTTTATGTGTCCTCACATGAAGAAAGGGGTAAACAAGCTCTCTAAGATCTCTCTTAGGAGGGCACTAATTCCATTCATGAGAGAAGAGCCCTCATGAGTTGATCACCATCCACGGTCCCACTTCTCAATGCTATCACATTTGCAATTGTTTCAACATATGGATTTGAGAAAGACATTTTTTTTCTAGAATAATCATTTATCATGTGAACATGCATGTGTGTGAATCTGAGCTTATGTGTTGAGAATATATGTACAGGATAGAGTTCAGTCCATAGAATATACTCAGTAATTGTCACATCTCTTTCATTTATTCATTCACTCAGAGCTATGCAATAAATGACTCCTATTTCTTTTTTCTTTTTTTTTTTTTTTGAGTTGGAGTCTTACTCTGTCGCCCAGACTGGAGTGCAGTGGCCACTCCCAGACACCGCAGTCTCGACCTGCTGGACTACGGCGATCCTTCCGCCTCAGCCTTCCAAGTAGCTGGAACTACAGGCGCGTGCTACCACACCCGGCTAATTTTTTGATTTATTGTAGAGATGAAATCTCACCAAGTTGCCCAGGCGGGTCTTGATCCCGTGGGCTCAGGCAACCCACTCACCTCAGCCTCCCAAGGGACGGGATTACAGGCTGAGCACCAAGCCCGTCTACTGTGTGTATTTCTTTGTGTGATGTGTTCATGAACTGTTCACTAAAACAAGATAAAGGCAGTAGAATAATTTATTAAATGACCTCTATATGGCAGACATTGTACTATGCTGAAGACATAATTGTAAATAAAATACTGTACCAGCAATGGATGAGGACATAATTTGGTGAAGTAGATATGCAAAAAAAAAAGGATAATACAGTATATCAAGTGATAGAATAGAGGCTATAAAAAGCGTATACATGAGCAGAGACAAATTAGTAACTAACTGCTCAGGAAAATCAGGGAGACTTCCTGGAGCAGATGACAACTGATCTGGGGTGTTTCCATGACTAGGAGAAAAAAAAGATAACAAAAGAGCTTTTCAGGCATAGGAAACAAACCTACCCTTTTTTCTCTGGAGAACTAAAACTTTCTGGGGAAAATCTGAGGAAAGCCCCTAAAGATGTCATCCTGGCCCAGGGCTAAAAGGAGAGTTTCTGTGCGTCCAGCACTCTTCTCTAGGCATCTTACCCCAGTTCAAAAATTACTTTGTAGAGAGAATTTTAAAACTAAAGAGGAAAAGGAAGAGGAAGAGGAGTCCGTACGGGTTTGAAAGGTGCTTTTTCTCTGAATCACTGTTCCACAATACCCAAGCAGAACCCCAGGCAGAGGCAGAAAGGGGTTTCCCTAGCCCAAGACAAAATAAAGTTTTGTTCAAAACTAAGCTTTAGAAGAGAAAAAATGAAGACTTTGTGTGACTGATGCTATATAGTCAATCTCAAATTTTTCAATTCAGTGGTACTGTCAATATACAGATCTCAAAGGACTTGGAACAGTAACATAGGTGGTAGGGTATCTGGGAAGAGGATTTCAAAATCAAGAGTTCAGCCCTGGACTGAGACGTTAGCGATCTTTGTTCTATTAACAGCTCTACTACCATCTGGTTTTAAGAAATTGCTTCCCTGGGCATTACTTTTCCTTATTACAAATGGTAATAATATTATACTCCTTTGTATGATTCTTTTTTTTTTTAGCTGGAGTCTCACTCTGTCGCCCAGGCTGGGGTGCAGGGGCACACTCATGGCCACCGCAGCCTAAACCTGCTGGCTCATGCAATGCTTCCTCTTCAGTCTTCCAAGTTGATGGAACTATAGGCGCTTACCATCACGTTCTGTTACTTTTTTGATATGTTGTAGAGATGAGGTCTCACCAAGTTGTCCAGGCAGGTCTCAAACCCCTGGTCTCAGGCAGTCCTCTCACCTCGGCCTCCCAACGTGCTGGGATTACAAACTTGAACCACCGCAACCAACCTGTATGATTCTTAAAGCTAAGATTCTAAGAGTCTCTTTAGATGCATTGTAACCTAACGGATTGCTGTAAATTTGGACCATTCATGGGGAAGCTCAACCATTTTTGCCAGAACATGACAAGGCCCATCTGTGCAGGAGATTGGAAAGCTCACAGCTTCACAGGCACTGATGCCTCTTGGTGACTGATGTAGATTGTATTCTTTGCCCACCATTTTTCTTTCCTTCCCTGGCCCTGCCATTCTTCTTCCGGGTCATAGTATTCTTTCTGGTTCCAATGACTGGGGCCAATTTTTTTTTTTTTAATTATAAAGATATGGGGTACAATTCAGGGTCTGGTATACAAACGTTGATTATGCAAGTACCCTTATTAATGAGGTATGTCCCTCCCTCCCCTAGCAGTTTCCCTCAACTGCCAATCCTACCTCCCATCCCCTGACAGTTTCTCACTACTACCAAACCCTTTCTTATAGTGTTATAATTGTTCAAGGTCCACTTATGAGTGAGAACATATGGTACTCTGTTCTTTGTTTCTGTGATAGATCACTGAGTATGATTGACTCTAAATTCATCCAAGTTGCTGTGAAGTCCATATGTTTGTCCTTCTTTATAGCTTCATAATATTCCACTCTGTATATGTACCACAGTTTTTTAATCCAGTCCAGCTTTGATGGGCAACATGGTTGTTTCCATGTTTATACTATTGTGAATAGAGCTGCAACAAACATACGTGTGCAGGTATCTTTTTTGTAGAATGATTTGAGTTCCTCGGGGTATATTCCCAATAGAAGAATTGTTGAGTCATATGGAAGGTCAATTTCTAGTTCTTTCAGAAATCACCACACGGTCTTCCAAAGAGGTTGCACTAGTTTGCAATCTCACCAGCAGTGTAGAAGCATTCTTTTTTCTCTGCATGCCCGCCAGCATCTGTTGTTGTTTGTTTTATTAATGATGGCCATTCTTACTGGAGTTAGGTGGTATCTCAATGTGATTTTGGTTTGCATTTCTCTGATAATGAGTGAGACTGTGCACTTTTTCATGTGTCTGTTGGCTGCCCATATATCTTCTTTTGAGAAGTGTCTATTCATACTTGTGCCAAGAGAATGTGAGAAGAAATAACTGTGTCAGCTTCAACCGATTTGCCTTAAAAGTAATGGCAAATTTATGTGAGCTATTTGGAGTTTCTTCTCTCTGCCAGGAGAACAGCATACCCCAGGGAGCAATTGTTGCTTCAACCTGGGTCCTGGAATGAAGAGCTAACTTGAGTCTATTCTTAACCTGAAAGCCCAGTATAGCCCAGCCAAGCCTAGCTGAGTACAGACATGTGATGCCATACAAATTCATGTATAAACACTACAACTGAATTGCTCAGCCTATGAGCCTGACACATATTTTTTGTTATTGTAAGTCACAGACTTAATGGTTGTTTATTACGCAAAGCATTATTTCAGCCAAAAGTTAACTAACATGGTAATCCTCTTTGAATTAGACTCCATAGATTGTCTGATAGTTCTGTGAAATAGGAAACTGCATTCATTTTCTATTGACAACCACAAATTTAGTGACTTGACAGCACAAATTTATCATCTTACAGTTCTAGAGGTCAGAAGTTTGAAATAGGTTTTGCTAAAAATTGAGATGTTTTCAGGGTTGCACTCCTTCAGGAATCTCTAAGAGAGAATCCATTTTCTTGCCTTTTCCAGAATCTCGAGGTTGCCTATAATCCTTGGCCCCTTCCTCACATCTTCAGGGCCAGCAATGTCCTTTTCATGTTGCCATCTCTTTGATTCTGTCGTTCTGCCTCTCTTCCAGTTGTAAGAACACTTGTAGATCTATGGCTGCCATGTTTTCCTAAACTTTGGCCCCCTTCCCTATCTTAGGGAGGTGAATCTTCTGTCTGTCTCTAATTTACTTTCTAAATAAACTAGAGTTTCCTACAAAACAAAACAAAACAAAAAACATTTGTGGTTATATTGAATCTACCAAGATAATCCGGGGTAATTTTCCCATCTCAAGGCCAGCTAATCAGCAACCTTAATTACATCTGCAATATTAATTCTTCTTTACCATATAACCTAATACATTCCAGGAATTAGGAGGGGGTCATGTTTGGTAGGGCAGGGAGAATTATTCTGCTTAGCACAGAAACCATGGCCAATAGGAAGACCAGAGTGGAAGAGGCATATGACATTGTGTTTCTACTGATTGCTCCAGATCTCAGCCTAGAAAACAAATCAAACCAAAGATGAGGTATAGTAAATGTTTTTGGTGCCCCACATTATATATCCTCTGCCTATCTCTTACCTTAGCACAGCTGTGACTAATAGTTCAAAATATATTCAGATGCAAAATGCAGTAAAATTGCACTTTCAAGGGTATAACACAATACAGTGTCTCTCCACATTACTTTCTCATGTCCTTCTCTGGAACTGCAATATCCTGCTCAGTTCCTCCAAGGATGTCACTCAGACCACAATAATCATCAGTTCGATAGCCCACAAATGATTGGCTTTTCCACATTTTGTGTTCCTCCCTCTACATTCTCACTCCTACTTCCTAGAATCGTATTCCAATAAATTATTTCACAGTCTTTATCTCAGACTCTGCTTTGGGAAGAAACCAAGCTAAAATTAAGAACTGCTATTGACTAAATGAACTGAACAGTCATATCATTTGGTTTAAAGAATCCTAAATGGCAGCTAGTCATCTCATGTGGGACTATCTGGTTCTGTTTGTATGAATCAGGAAGCCAGAGTCTATAACATTTCTTACCAGGGATTGCCTAGTCTCTGTTGATATACCTTCAGGGATGGGGGAACCACTCTCATGAGGCAAACCCTTCTAATTCAAGACAGCTCTCAATGAAAATTTGTTTCATTGAGAAAGACTCTTACTATCCCCGGTTTGATCTTTTAAATGAATCCATAATGCCATATATTCTTTCTTATAAAAACACCCTGAGTTTAGAGAACAAAAAATAATGTGATTTAAAACTTCCTTTCTTTATGTTAATACCTTATAGCTTTTAACCATACCACATATAATCAAATGTTCTTGCTATTGATGGAAACTTCTTTGCCAATATACTTAAGTGTTTATAACTAAACTGTAAATTATGCTTCATGAGCAAGCAAGGTGTTAGTCAAAAAAAAAAAAGTTGACTTCAAACATCAGCTATGTCACTGACCTTGGGGTCAGATCTATGTCCTTGGGGATGTCAGTTTCACTCACAAGTGAAGTCAAATTCAAAAGTGAAGTCAGTTTCTTCATCTTACCTTTAAGACACTCACATCAGAAAGTTGCCATAAGACAAAAATCTGTTTACTGATGAGCTGCCTGGAATAACCCATGAATTGCTGTCTTGCCTGAATAAGTGATTCTACTTGAGTTCAAACCTCTAGCCAAGGAATGGAACATTCTCACATGGGACGAGAATCAGATTTACAATACATTATGTCTTCACTTAGAAGTGACTGAGATATTTCATACTGAAATAGCAAAGTGTCATGGTGAATTATAGTGCTAAATGTTTTATGTGTTTTTAAGTTTGATCTGGTTATTGATCATATGAATCAATTCTATT
The DNA here is from genome assembly GCF_000164805.1 of Carlito syrichta. NCBI lineage: Eukaryota > Metazoa > Chordata > Mammalia > Primates > Tarsiidae > Carlito > Carlito syrichta. The sequence goes on from NW_007245977.1 coordinate 81,475, forward strand.
GTATATGACCAAAATGCTCTTCCATGTGCTGACATTTTTTTCAGTCTGCAAATCCTGGTCCTCACCACATTGGTCCATGTAACACCTCCCTTAAATAATGAAAGTACAGCAAATTTCCTCAGAGATCATCTTATAAAACTAGAAAGCTGAGGCTCAGAGAGGAATAAGTACTTACTGATTCAGTGAACTGGTGGCAAAAAAGCCAATTGAGGAAATGAGACAGAGCAATTCTGGCCAATGGTATAGCCAGTGTAAAGGCCCTGAGGCAGACCTTAACTTGTCAGAATAACACAAATATTGGTGTGTCTCTAGGAAAGTAAGTAAGGGGGATAATGGTAACAGATGTGGTCAGAGAGGTTCACAGGGGTCACATTGTATGGAACTTTTTAGAAATGGGGGAAAGTTATAGTTTATTTTTAGTAAGATGAGAAATCTTAGGAGATTTTTGAAGAGGGGTTTCACATGATCTGATTTCTATTTTTTTTTAACTCATGTAGTGCTGTTAATTGACCGTGGAGAGCTTGTGGGGTCCAGGGAGACTGATTAGATGGTGATTACAGTAGTCTTTGTGAAAGATGATGATGGCTTGGAATAACCAATTTGTGGTAAAAAAAAAAATAAATAAGTCAGGTTCAGGACATATTTTAAAGGTAGTGCAGTTAAGGCATGGGGTTGAATTGGACATAGAGTATTAGGGAATGAGAGGCATCAAAAATGGCTCCTACATATTTGCCTGAATAATGTTGAAAACAGTGGCACCATTCATTGAAAGTAGAAAATGATGTGAAAACCACAAAGGAAGTTCAGTTTGGGTGATATTGCATATACGATGTTTACCAGATATTTATGTATGTGATATATTTATATACCTACATATATATGTCACTTATGTAATTGAAAGTACGAATCTGGAGATAATTGGTGCTGTAGCACTAAAAGGAAAAAAATATTGTAGTTATCAGCATCCATGTGTTATTTAAGGGTCGTAAACCCAGTGAGTGCATGTTCTAGAGTAGGAGAGGAACTGAGACTGACACCCTGTCTCCCCAGGTGTGGAAGAGGAACATAAAGCCAGTGAAGGATGGTGAGCAAAAGAAGTCAATGAAATAGGAGGAAACCAAGAGAGGGTGGCAACTTGGTGTTAACCAGAGAAAGTATCTTGAGGAGGGAGTGGGTGACAGTGTTAAATGATGCTGATAGAACAACTAACGAGGGCATAAGAGTTGATATAATATACATTTAGTCTATCAGTGCACATCCTGCAGGAAAAAGAAAAAAAACTTTGTTAAACCCATTTCCCAATCATCTTTGTCCTAACAACATTTTTCTTGTTAGTATCAAAGACCACATTTCAGAGTAATCAGTTTGAAAATGTTGGTCTAGGAATAAGGAGAGAAGAGGGATTGATCGCCTTTAATTCCCACTACACTTCTCTCTTCCCTTTCTCTCAAGAAAGCCCCATGAAAATTGTCAAGAAAGGCAAGATGGCATACATTCTTGCAAATGTGTGTGGCTTTTATGTCTGAATTTGATTAGGCAAGGCCTGGCTTCTTGAGCATGAGAAGACCACACATATGAAAATTATGCCACAAGCAAAATCCAAACCACAGTATTCAGAGGTTCTCTTGTCACAGCCAGGTCTGAACTTTGGCAGTGGTGCCCAAGAGAACCATATGAACAGTGGGCAACATCGTGTCTAACCTCAGCACTATCCTCCCTTTCCGGAGTTCCAGGTTCTACTGTTACTTAAAGACAAATGTCAGGATATTTTTTTCAGATCGTTGGCAAATATTTGCTCAAATCTATTTTGGGGGCATTAGCTCAACGCTCCTGTCTGTTCTTTCCAAAGAATCAGAAGAGTGTTTCAAAAACATCTTTATTTGCATTCCTGTCTTTTTATCACTCTGTTGCCCACTATTTGCTTTCCTCACTTTTCTCTGTCCTTTGTTCTTTCTAGGCCTGTTTAAAATCAACAGGAATTTTGCCTGTCATGGCATAAAAAAGACCTGTTGTGGCCAAAGCAGAGAGGAGTTGGTTTGCAAAACCTTTGATTTTCTCAGCATCTTTTACATTGCAAACATCTATGTAACTGCATACAAACTGCAAAAAACAGTGCTGCAGCTTCAACCAATGTAGAAACTTGTCAACCAAGTCAGTCATGTACCCCTGCTCAACACAATGCTCATGTTTACTGATCACATGTTTGCTGCTCAACACAATGCTCATGTTTGCTGATCACATCCACAAGAGAGAGGATCTTTGCTGAGAAACAAAGGGAAGGAAGACCAGCTCCAGCCAGGTTCAGGGTACCCCAAAGGTGGTGATGGTGTTGGTGATTGGTGGAAAGAAGAGAGAGAGAAAGAGAGAAAGAAAGAGACTGGACTCTGGTCTAGTGCAGAAGTGATGTGTGTTATTGGGAATTACAACGGGTCTTTTATACATAAAGTCATATGTGAGAGGGGCGCCCCCCACCCACCAGAAACCTTAATCCATGAAAACTTAATCAATGATTGCCTTTAAACACTTTTCATATGATAATCTTAAAATCCCATAACAAAGGATAACCTAATCCGTGACTGACATTCTATAAACCTTTTTCATCCTAAGATGATTGATTTATGCCAAGTTAAACAATTCTATAGAAGCTTAAGTATTTACTTTACAAATGAAAGTGGCCTATCCCAGAATGTTTGGAATGTGGCCCAGTCCAAAGTTCACAGTGGGCTACCTGCAAGTAACCCAGCTGCATTCTTTCAACAAAATGACTGTCTTCTAAAACTATATTCTACAATTTATACCTTCAATAAATCCTAAGATCATGACCCAGAAGCCTGTGACCAATACTAAGGTTCTTAGATGCGGCACGAGTTTGAATTATAAGTTATGTGAAAGCCAAAACTGCAGTTTGAGGAAGAATGGGAGCAATGAGCTTCTAAAGTTAGCTTGTGTTCGTCCTGGTCTCATAGTTTTTATGTTTTGAGCTCACTGGAGCTTAATCTGGTTAGTGCTGAGTAGAAAGGGGAAGGAAATGGGGTTGATAGCTCCCGAACGCATCCTAGTGGTCTCAGGGTCAACGGCCCTTCCTGATCCCTAATGCTCAGTGGGTCTCTGTGGCCGGCTCCCAACATCTCCCCCTTTTTTATTTTTTAGCATGAAACCATGAAACTCTGTATTGTTCTTCTTTAGCACTCTGAAGATGATTGGGAGTAAACACAGCAACAAAAGAACCACTGCTCTGCAAATTCCCACATTGATGAATATACACGTTAATGATTTTTGATTAGCAAATGATGCCTGAATTTCTTGATGTAATTTAGTAAAGTCTATACTCAGGTCTGAATGGTTCCAAATTCCAAGTATGGACAGATTTAAACTCAGAGTGACATTGGAAAGCCAATTTCTTCTTTAAGGTCACAAATTTTTGCCCGACTGCTAAAACTCCTTCCTCCAAAGCTCTAACCTTACTTTCCAACTTCTGGTCTATGATTTCCTGAATAGCTATGGCAATAGAAACATTTTTAGACAGCCAATCAGCAAACATAGTTGTATGAACTTCCCTAGATAATGCTACAGCTCAAAAGTAGCTATTAAAGTTGTAACTCCTAAAATTAAAAGTAGCCAAAAATCTTTTCTGTCTTTCTAAAAGAGCATTAGCCTCATACAATATCTGTAAACCATATGCATCATACCAATGAGATGATAATTATACAAGAATCATCAAATAAGATGGCTGCTCAAGAATAACAAAACCTTCGTAAAAGGCATTAGTTAAACAATTAGTTAAAAATACACCCAGTACAAGACACCTTATAAACATTGCTATGATATTCAATTTTAACAACTTAGTACTTATTTCATACTAAAAACACATAAGAGAACTGCAAACATCCCTAATGTGGTACTGCTGAGTTTGTCCAACAGGCCTGGACAGGCTGACTGGTTGAAGGGCTGTGAGGGCTCTCCACAAATGAGGTTGAATGGCTTGTCTGGTACCCATTCATTGGAGTGGCTTCTAGTTGCAGCAAGTGTAGAGCCATTAAAATCCCAGTCACTAATATATAGTCTTTCACCAGGTACAGTATAGTCAACCTTAGAGTTATAAGCACAGTCTCTCCATTTCAGGAAGCCAGTATCTCACTGGATGAGTGATCAGTCCTTTTCCATATCATTGAAGGGGCAAGCAGGTATGCTGAGAGGTGGTGTCCATTAAACACAATTGAACAGTTAGGGTCACAGCTGTGATTGAGCAAAGACATACTAGGGTACAGGCCAACACCCACTTCCTGCATCTCTGCAGTACAGATGGTGAAAGAGTTGCAGATCACCTTGTCCTGGGTTTGGCATCAGATACAGTTACACTTAAAGCGGTATTGGTCCCTCAGCTGCTTCCGGCGCTCCTCACTGGTCATCAGCATATCCAGATAGTAGATGGTGAGCTCTTCTCCCACCTGATGTCTCGGACTGCACGCAGTAAGTTTATCTTATGTTTTTGGTCCTGCATTCTTTTCTCCTCCCAGTTGTTAAAGACTTTAAGGGCTGTGCCCAATAGTTATAGTTGAGGGGTTTGTGGGCCCTTTTCTAATTATTGGAGTTTGTGCCAGTGCTGACTGAGAGATAAAATACATCCAAAAGAACTTGTTCTTCCAGTCTAGTCTGCTTATTAACACCTATTTTGTAGGTAGCTAACAGGATTCACTTATATGATTCCTTTACTTCCGTCTGGGAAAGTTGGACTTGAGAGAAATTTATCATAAGAAGACAACAAAGAAGAATTTTTAACATTCTTTTGTCTGAGCCACTCCCTTGAGAAGAGACATGTGGGGGGGGTGAGAAGTCTGGAGGTTGGGGTTAGGTGCCGTGGCCTTTGGCACCCACCCCTTCTCCAAAGGTAAAAAAGAAAGACTTGAGGCTGAGGTCAGGTGCCATGGCCTTTGGCACCTTCCCCTTCTCTGAAGGTAAAAGAGAAAGACTGAAAGTCAGAGCTAGGCACCACGGCCATAGACACTTGCCCTTCTTTCCCAGATAAAGGCGAAGGGACTCACAGAACAGATTACAAGAAACAAGAGTAGTAGGGAAAGCAGGAATTGGAGTTGTAGGAGGAATAGGAGAGGACAAAGGAAGTGAAAACCCTTATTTTGTTTACATTTTTCTCCAGTCTATTCCTTTGATTCAACAGGATTCATGCCACCCATCTCAGTCTTTGGGTTAGCCAATACCAGACCCGTCTTTCCTCTCTATAACCTGAACAGGTCCTTTTATGCCCTGTCTGTTCCTTCCAAGTCCCTTTAAGGGATTGCATCCTATTTGTAGCATTTGCACTGATACCTTGTCATCTGGACTATACAAAAGCATACCCATTTGAGCAAGAATATCACATTCCCAAAGTGTAATGGGGTTGGAAGGAATGATGTAGGGACAAAACGTTCCTGAAGTTTCATTATCTGTCCAACTTAAGATTTGAGAATTTTGGCTACAGAGGGCGCTCGACCAATACCAATGAGTCCTGATGGGGCTACTTGTGTTGGCCAGGAAGATGACCAATCTTTCCCAGAAATACAAGAAACATCAGCTCCTATATCTAGCAGACCTTTAATTTTAACTCCCTGAATATATAAATCTTTTAGAGGTCTGGAGTTAGTAATTTCTTTGGGTAAGATTAGTTGGCTGTCAACTGATCATATATTCCTTTTCCTAACAACATATTGCTAGAAATATGAAACTGATTTGGATCCCTCTGCTGGTTAACAGCCCTCTGGATTCTTACCTGAACTTCAAGTTCAGTTTTCCATAGTAAATAGGCTCCTCCTGACAAACAGCTTTTAGCAAGTTGTTGCCAATCTTGTGGTGTCACCCACCGAGTGGCAAATTGTTCCATAATAGTAATAGTATAAGGAGCCATAGGACCATACCAAGTACAAGCCTCTTTAAGTTCCTTAATCAATTTATATGGTAGCAGCTCGCAATGAGGTGCCTCGTTTACTGTGCCTTCTTCCATATAAATTACTGGAAAGCAAGAAAACAAGGTAAAATCTCTCTCCTTCTCAGCCTTTTTTCTGGCTCCCTGCATACCTACATTAGCTGGAGACACATACCCAGGTGTGAATTTTGGTGTTTTCACCTTATTTCTAGTAAAGGGTATGGGAGGAGGTACCTTGGCAACATTACTAGGATTTTTTCGCTTATGATACCCAATCACTTCCTTCTCCAACTCCATCTCTTCCTCGGGGAAAAATTCATCATCTAAAGGAGGCGCTGAGGCTACAACCAGCAGGGGAGTGTCGTTATTTTTGGCCGGAAATTTAGAGAAATCGTGCTGTGGATTTAAAGCATCTCAGATAATATTCCATAAAGCTAAGGCATACAAAATGCAAAAAGCAAGCCAATTGGTTCCTCTATCAGACAATATGTTCAAAATACTAGTAGACATGTTCCTTTCTTTAGATTCACTCTGGCCCATGATTCTATCACGGCTCTTAAACTGCTCACCTTTCCTTGCTCTGCCTGTCTCTACAGAGGGGTCCACGGCACCCTGGGTGAGGTCCTATCCATCCCAAAAAAGAAAAAGAAAGCTTACCTTGAGGTCCCACATTGGGCGCCACTTGCTGGAGACCAGCTCCAGCCAGGTTCAGGGTACCCCAAAGGCGGAGATAGCATCAGCGATTGGTGGAAAGAAGAGAGAGAGAAAGAGAGAGAGAGAAAGAAAGAGACTGGACTCTGGTCTAGTGCAGAAGTGATGTGTGTTATTGGGAATTACAACAGGTCTTTTATACATAAAGTCATATGTGGGAGGGGCGTCCCCCACCCACCAGAAACCTTAATCCATGAAAACTTAATCAATGATTGCCTTTGAACACTTTTCATATGATAATCTTAAAATCCCATAACAAAGGATAACCTAATCCGTGACTGATATATCCTATAAACCTTTTTCATCCTAAACTGATTGATTTATGCCAAGTTAAACAATTCTATACACTTAAGTATTTACTTTACAAACGAAAGTGGCCCATCCCAGAATGTTTGGAATGTGGCCCAGTCCAAAGTTCACAGTGGGCTACCTGCAAGTAACCCAGCTGCATTCTTTCAACAAAATGACTGTCTTCTAAAATTATATTCTACAATTTACACCTTCAATAAATCCTAAGATCATGACCCAGAAGCCTGTGACCAATACTAAGGCTCTTAGATGTGACACAAGTTTGAATTATAAGTTATGTGAAAACCAAAACTGCAGTTTGAGGAAGATTGGGAACAATGAGCTTCTAAAGTTAGCTTGTGTTCGTCCTGGTCTCAGAGTTTTTATGTTTTGAGCTCACAGGAGCTTAATCTGGTTAGTGCTGAGTAGAAAGAGGGAGGAAATGGGGTCAATAGCTCCCAAACGCATCCTAGTGGTCTCGGGGTCAACGGCCCTTCCTGATCCTTAACGCTCAGTGGGTTTCCGTGGCCGGCTCCCAACAATCTTTATTTGCATGCCTGTCTTTTTATCACTCTGTTGCCCACTATTTGCTTTCCTCACTTTTCTCTGTCCTTCATTCTTTCTAAGCCTGTTTAAAATCAACAGGAATTTTGCCTGTCATGGCATAAAAAAGGCCTATTGTGGCCAAAGCAGAGAGGAGTTGGTTTGCAAAACCTGTGATTTTCTCAGCATCTTTTACATTGCAAACATCTATGTAACTGCATACAAACTGCATAAAACCGCACTGCAGCTGTAACCAATGTAGAAACTTGTCAACCAAGTCAGAGTCATGTACCCCTGCTCAACACAATGCTCATGTTTGCTGATCACATTCTGTATAAGAAAGAGGATCTTTGCTGAGAAACAAAGGGAAGGAAAATGGACAATTATTGAAAATATGAAATGCAATTTTCCATGCTGATTGCTGTCACAATGTTGTCAGTGAATCTTTAAAATCACTCCTTAAGGTATAATGGAAGCACCATTATTCCCATGTTACAGTTAAAGACATTGAGGCATATTGAGGTAAGGGACTTGCTCACGATCAATCAGAACTGAGGTATCAGCCCAGGTCTTCCTTTATCTCTGGCCCAGTGTTTTTACTTATGTTGACTTTAGTAGGGGTAGAAAGAAAAAAGGGAAACAGTTCCTATCCTCTAAGAGCTTATGGTCTAGAAAGAAAATTGATTTGGGATTATGAATTAAAATGGAATGCAATTTTGACTATTTTTGGTCAAAAGAGACTTCAAGCTCATACTCCACCTGTTTTTTTATTTGTTTATTTTTGTGTAGTTCCTGTCTACTAGACACTATGCTGGACATTTGATTCTCGAAAGTCAAGCATCCTTGCCATGTGATCCTTTTATATAATTAGAAAAATTTATACTTTTAAGAAATCTTCTTTTTTTGTTAAAATTTCCCTCTAAAGTCCTGCTCCATGATAAAGAACATCTTGAAGGTCATGCTGGCCACAGACAAACATACCCTAGAACAGGAATTGGCATTCACTCCCATTTTTTTTTTTCTAGGTTGGAACATCTATTGTTCCAATGTGACAACTTTAAAAAGCATATGAGAGTGTGATAAAAAAATCGTATCACTGTAATTGGCATCAAGAAAACTTTTCTTATTATGTTAAATATCTTCCCAACTATTTTTTCCAATTTCTAGACCAGGAAGTCTCCCTAATTTGGCATCACAAATTGAACAGAGACTGGGGAAGGAGCTATGATTTCTCTTAGCAAAATATAATCTACTCCCATTTTGAATTGCCTTTTAAAAAAAACTAAACATTTGATTCTACAAAGTCATATTTCAACTGCAAAATCTAGGGACATCAACATCTTGGTGAAGTGTAGTAAATATTAGATTATCTTGACTGGCTTGCTTCTCAACTCCTACTAGCAGCCTCAATACTAAGCCAGGTCATATTTTAATATAAGGCAGCTAGTCACTGTTCCCTCCAGTGTTCTCCTTCAGTCTACCTAGAGAAGGGTGGAAATAGCCTTCTTCGATCCATCCTGTCTCACAAAGGATGAAAGCCTTCTTGAATGTACTGTAACCTAGTCTTCTTGTCATACCCTCTGGCTTCAGAAATAAGACAAAAGGATCAGGTATGATCAGGGAATTAGTGTGAAGTGCTAAAAGAAAGAGAAGGGAGGGAAGGAGGGAGGGTGGGAGGAGAGGAAAGAGAGTCCTGGTTTCTGGTAAATTGTTTACAGCATAGTCACTTATCAAGACATTCATTGTGCATACAGCTAGAGAGGAATGAAAGTCATGGGCTTACTCCTTCAGGAGGCCAACTAATCCTCCTTTAATGGCTGGTACAAGGATTTGTTCCTCTCCCATCAGTTTGAGACTCATGTGTTTCACTGTATTATACCGGATATATCAAATTAATTCTATTAACCAGCTTATCCTCTAAATCTTTAACCAGGCTCTAATGCATATGCATCCACTAGTGTAAATGACTTCAAGCAATCTTGGAGACTGCTCATTGGGGCTGTAGTTATGTTGAAAGGTGAGCCAGTCTCTGACCCTACTGCATTCCACAATATTAAATAATCGGCTAAATGGTTACAGTCCTTTTTCAAAAAGGGGTACCGCATTCTCCTCTTATCTCCTCCCACTCCCTTACTAGCTTGGAATTTGCCTTCAAACCAATTGCAAGACCCATGAACTGCAATCAGCAAAGCAAGAGATGTGAGAGGCAAGGCCTTCACTGAAGACTGAACATGAAGAAATTCAGGACATGCTGTTTCTAAATCTTGCCATTTTTCCTGTACTGCCTTCTACTCATTCCCCAACCATCACCACTTGGTATATGGTCACTTTCACTCTGTCTTTTAGAAAGCTTTTCTGCCCACTCATTACGGCTTTAGTTAGGTACCTCTATTTTCTTACAGCATCTTGTGCTTACCTCTGTCAAAAATAATAATAGTAATAGTAATGGCTAACATAGAACCCTCAGTATATGCTAGTTTTCTAACTGCTTTATAAATATTAATTTATTTAATTTTTATAGTAGCCCTATGAGGCAAGTACTATTATTATCTAAAATTACATGTGGGAAAACTGAGGTACAGAGTGGTTCAATAACTTGCTCAGGAAGACAAAATCAGTAGGTGGTAGAGCTAGGACTATATCCATGCAGGTAGTCTAATTCAATCAAAACAACTAATACTATTGAGTGCTACTTAGGTGCAAGTACTAAGTTGTTTGGTGCTTTATCCCATTTCATTCTCCTAGCAGTCCTGTGCAGTAGGGATTCCATAGTAGATCCATTTTATAAATGCAAAAGTGAAGTGAATTGCCCCAGTCCATATAGTAGGTAATCCTGAAACTAGAATTCAGATTCAGGAGTTTTTGTTTACAAAGCCCAGGTCTTCATCACTTTGCCTTAATATACGGTTTTTTAGCTGTTTATTTATTTTTCCATGAGCTTTCCTTATGCGTGATCCCAATATTATTCATTTTTCTGTGCTGACTCCCCTCCACAATACCTATGATCCTATGATGTGCCACATTTTAATTAATTTATTTTTTGAGTCAGAGTCTCACTCTGTCACCCAGGCTGGAGTGCAGTGGCACATTCACAGCCACCGCAGCCTTGATCTGGTGGATTCAGGAGATCCTTCTCTCTCAGTCTTCCAAGTAACTGGAATTATAGGCACATGCTACCACTCCTGACTAATTTTTTGATTTATTGTAGAGATGAGGTCGTGTCAAGTTGTCCAGGCTGGTCTCAAACCTGTGGTCTCAGGCAATACTCTGACCTTGGCCTCTCAAAGTGCTGGGATTATAAGCTTGAACCACTGTGACTGACCTTTTTTATTTTTATTTTTATTTTTTGAGTAGGAATTTCACTCTGTCACCCAGATTGGAGTGCAGTAGCATGCTCACGACCACTGCAACCTCAACCTGCAGGGCTCAGGTGATCCTTTCGCCTCAGCCTTCCAAGTAGCTGGATCCACAGGCACATAACACCATGCCTAGCTAATTCTTTTACTTATTGTATAGAGGAGGTTTTGCCAAGTTTCCCCGGTTGGTCTTGAACCCCTAGACTCAGGCAATCCTCTGTCTCCTTTGCCTCCCAAAGTGCTGAGATTACGGGTGTGAGCCATGGTGCCCAGTCAATGTGCCACTTTTGATAAATGCTTGCTATACTCATCTGAATGGAATAGATTCTGAGGTTTAACCTTGTCAATTTGCTTCACTGAGGGAAAGAGAACTTCAAAGGACAGGAGACCATTTGTCTTAGCTTTGTCTATGTATGTGTTCCATTTGTTCCATCTTCCTGAAATGAATGGCCATATAGAAACTTATATCCCTTCCATTTCCATGGTAATGAGCACACTGTGTAGTGGAGACCATCATATAATACAGGACTCTGCTGGTGTGATATGACACAGAAATCTCCCAACATCTGGGGGTGTTTTACTATGTGTCATTCCAAAACTGCACCAAGTAGTCTCAAAGAACTTAAAGATTACTGTAGTTGACTTCCAAGCAGCAGCAAACATAGAATCAGAAGATTCCACATCTGAGACTATTTTCTGGGACTTTTACCCTGGGTAAATTACTTAATTTCTCTGTGCTTTGATTGCCTTGCATGAAAAAATAAGAGTAGTCGCCTTGTAATATTCCATTGTGATTAAATGAGATAATATTAAACATGTCTGGTACAGTGGCAGGCACTTAGTAAGTTCTTAATAAGATATAGCCATTGTCATAATTATGCATAACTAAGTAATCTTTGCTTTTCTAATATTTACCTCCTGAGCCATTTTTTTTTTGCCACCATTTGCCCAGGATTCATTAGATGTGTTGTTGTATATACTGAATCATTTATTAGTGAGAAGCAAGAAACTATTTCCATAAAAACTTTACATGTATTGAGTCTTTGCTATGTGTTGGGCACTGTGCTGAGCACTTCAGATAGATTAACACAACTTAATTTTCACCACACCCTATGAGAGAGGCACAGACAATATTATTCTCCATTTTACAAAATAGAAAACAAAGAATTAGAGAAGATAAACAGCTTGCTCAAAGTCATGCAGTTAATAAGTAGTGGGACTGGGAATCCAACTGAGGCAATCAAATTCCACAACCCGATTCCTTAACCAACTTGGCATGCTAAACTTTCTTTCATGTAATCTTGGGTTGCATCTCTTGCTTTTTAAAATGGGTGACAAAGAAGAAAAAACATTTGGAAGGTAAAATTTACCCAGCTTTAAGTAACATTTGGGACTTGGCTTGCTAACATGGAAATCTGTTTGTTTGCAAGCTTTTATGAGTGCATCGTTGAGTTCTCTTCACTGGCTGTCTTCTGTGTATTCTTTACAGATGATCTTCAGTGAACTTTTGAGTTCTGGGAAGCAGCTGGATGGTTCACATAACTGCTTTTGCACTGTTCTGGCACAAATGTTAAATATTCTCAAATTTGACCAGATAAAATCTAGTGACTATCAATTGGATACTTGACACAAAGCTCTCAGGTTTTCCTTCGATCATATTTTGCTGCATTTCATAAGGGATGTTGGTGACCTCCTAAGCTTTCTTTGAAATCTTATTGATCATTTACTTAAAGGGTCTTCCAATGTATGTCAAAAGTCCAATTTGAATAAAGCTTCTGTTGCTCAGTTTATATCGTTTCAATTCACGATTCTGCATAGATGTCCTTCTCAGACTGTGCAGCCATTATGTTTAAAATGGATGCAGAGCTTGAAAAGCTAATTTCAGCATGGGTCAGAGCCTGCATTACAGGAAACACTGCCAGCATGCATCTTCTCATATGTTTCTCTCACTTCCAGGAAAGCAGTATTCTGATTTTTAAATAGTTCCACGTTCAGAAAGCAATCCAACTGGAACAAGAAACACATTCCAAAGTGGGCTTGCAACTTCTAAGAGGCATTTGTACTTGCTATACAATGGCAATAAGGCACAATGTGAGACCAAAAGGACTCATGGGGAAGCCACAGTTTGAAAGATGGTGAATGCGCATTATTCTCCCATCGATTAATCAGATAGATGTCTTACATGTTGCTGAGATCTGGGCCACATTTAAGAGATAGTTTAGTTAGTTAATCCATCAACTACTCACCATCTAGAGTAATATCAAAGAATTTCATACATGAGATATGGTAAAGCAGGAAAAAAGAAACTGCAGTTTGAGATTCAGAAGGTACAAATTATAGTCTGCCATAACTTCTGGTGTAATCTCAGTGTCTTAGTTTAAGCTGCTATAACAAGATACACTATATTAGATGGTTTAAATACCAGATATTTATTGCTTTTCTCTTATTTTTTTATTTTAAAGATGTGGGGTATAATTCAGGGTTAGGTACATAAGTGTTCACTGTACAGGAAAAGTGTGGGTACCCTTGTTGATGTTATGTGCACTCCCCCACCCCCGGTAGTGTCCCACTACTGCAATCCCTTATATTTATTACAGCTCTGGATGCTGGGAAGTCCAAGTTCAAGATGCCAACAGATTCAGTGTCTAGTGAGGGCCCACTTTCTGGTTTGCAGATGGCCACCTTCCTGCTGTATCCTAACATGGAAGAAAAAAAGAGACATCTGGTCTCTTCCTTTTTTGTCAAGGATATTAATTTGGTTGTGAGAGTTCTACCCTCATAACTTCATGTAAAGCTAATTACCTCCCAAAAGCCCCACCTCTAAATACTATCACATTAGGAACTGGGCTTCAACATACAAGTTTTGTGGGGGGTCATAATTCAGTTTATAGTACTCAGTCAATCCTACCCCCTCTCTTATTCTTAATTTTACAATCTGTGAATTGATAGCATAGGTCTCAAGATCCCTTCTGTATAAACAAGTTACTCCTTCTGTGTAAAGCCTGCATGAGATAGCGTGTACTCCCATTCTCGAAGCAGTTTTCAACAGGATGCAAAGTCTGAAATCACAAAGAGTAAGGAAGAAAAGAATGACTTTCAGCTCTGTTTTCAAGGAGAATAACCTCACCACTCATTGGCCCAAGGGGGCAGCCAATGTTTCCAGAAGTCTGATGTTAACTGATCTCAAATCTGAACCCTAGTGAATTATAAAGCCAATTTTCCAATCAATTCTGGCTGAAATTCAGAACGCTTGTTGAGATTTAGGGGTTGGTGAGCAGACTAAGCTACAGAATTGCCAGAGTTAATTCCTACTGCCATTTTGGAACCAGTACAAGTCCTAGTAGTAAAAAAAATCTGGCAAAATTGCAGAGTAAAAGTAATAGTAATCCAATCTGGATATAAGGAATGCATTCAAGCCCATTTCCAAATCAGCAACAGGAGGGCAGAGTTCAATCTTTGATGTATTTTTAACATCTTATAAAATGTTGTTGTATTTGGTGTTTTAGTCGTTCTTTAAAAGGGAAGTACACACTGAAAAGCCAAGGAAAAATTTCCTCCAATATGGAAATAAGTTACAGAGAGCTTTCTGACATTGGTTCACCCAGCCAGTAGTTGGTGGTTTAGTGTTTTATTGCCAGCTTTTAAATTTAACGTTTAAGGATTAGACCACCCCAACTTTGTGTAAGTGTAAGGTAATTTCGTAGTTCTAAGAGACAGTTCAAAATTCCATAATCCTTATGACTACCAATAGTTGAGCACCTACAGTTTACTTGGAATAGCGATGGCCTTTTTTACAAAAAGGTCTAACTTTTGGGTACACTATGAAGAACAATTATTAATCTGTTTCATAGAGAAAGAAACTGAGACATTGAGCAGCTAAGTAATTTTCCAAGAGTCTATAGCTAATAGCTTCAGAATTTGAACTCAGTTCTGTCAGATTTTAAAACATATGCTGATTGTGGAACTATATGCCAATTACTACAAGGACCTTGTGACCTGTTTTCTGTGACTATGAATTTGACATCCTGTACTATTTGCGGCATCTTCCATGAAGCTCACCCTTTCCTCTAGTCATAGTACAAAAATAAAGTTATTGGCCAATTGACTGATAAAGGCAGAAATTGAGTGTCAGATGTTTTGCTACATTGTTACATTTAGACAAATTAAAATGTAGTATAGAAATAATGTTTTCCTAAGTATAATCATAATATGTATTCATTGTAATAATTTTGGAAAAGCCAAAGAATCACAAAGAAAAGTAAAAGTTATGCTTCATCCTTTGACTATGACAAAAGCATGGCTAACATTTATTTTCCTGAATTACATAATGGTTTCCTGAATTACATATTCAAATTCATATTCAAAGTCAGACAGGCTTAGGTTCAAATCTCAGCTCAGGCAATGAATAGCTGAATGGATTTGAGTGGAGACAATTTGTTTTTTGTTTTGTTATAAATTATTTCACTTTAAAAAATAAAAACATGATCCAACACTTCTATAATATTTATTCTGTGACAGGCAATCTTCTAATATTTTATACATATAAACTCATTTAATCTTCACAAAAAACCCATAAAGTGGTAAAAAAAAAAATGTTGTGCCCACTTCACTAATGAGGAACGTGAGATAAAGAGAAGTAAGCTAATTTCCAAAATCATAGCACAAGAAAGTTGTAGGGCTGGAATTCAGACTTTGGATTTCTGACTCCACAACCTATGCTATTAACGATTAATGATACTACTTCTGGTATTATTTAATACTATTATTGTTTCCTTCATAATTTTTATTTCACAGAATTGAAACATACTGATCATATTGTTTTGCTATCTGCTTTCTTCATTTAGCAATATGCCTTGAACATTTTTCCAAGTCATTAAATACTTTTAGGGAATACAATTTTTTGAAGTCTGTGCAGTATTCAATTGAATGTCTGAAATGTAATTAACTTAGCCAACTGTCTATTGTTAAGCATTTCAGATGTTTCTAATTTTTCACTGTAATAAACAATGCTGAGATGAACATCATTGTACATGCATTCTCTGGTTATTTCTTTTGGATAAATTCCTAGAAATAGAATTGCTCAGTCAAAAGAGTATGACGTGTTTTATGTGGATATTGGTGGGTTTTATTTGATTTTGGAGAAATTGTGGATCCTTTCTATAACCTTACCACATCAGGCGTGCAACTGTGACAAGGGAGCTATTAAAAGTCACAGAATGAGAGTTAGGACACACATTGCACATAACACAATATTTATTACATATAAAACCAGTGGTTCATCATACCAGAATTCTTGCTAATTCATATTTGGAAATCTAATAACTACTTAACCCTAGATGTTGAAACAATCCTATTCCAGAGTCTAGAGACAATGCGGTTCATAGCTTGATGAAGGGAATAGTACTTTATTGAGCAATTATTATTGATTACATCCTGTAATGGCCCTGCATTGGGCATTGGAAAATATACTTCACAGGCAGGAAGGGTCAGGTGACTTGTTCAATGCATAGAGATAGTGAGAGGAAGTCAGGATGAGGTCCAAAACTGCTCATCTCCCAGTTATCTCTTTCTGTATGCTACCACATCATCTTAACTGTTTAACTTATTGAAGGAAATGCCACTATGATCTTGCCCCTGAATCTAGACTTTGGTCTTGGTCTACTGTGCAATTCTGGGCTCCTGTGTGTTAATCTTCACTTGAGACCGTACCTAACCTAAAAAGTTCCTTGTATCAATCTCTGTGTGCTGTCAATGCCAAAAAATTATAGAGCAACCAACTCAACTCCATTTGTCCAGGACTTTCCCAGTTTTAGCACTGAAATCCCTCATTTCAGAACCACTCTGCCCCAGGCAAACTAGGACAACTGGCCACTTTATACATGTAACTGAAGAGTAAAACCTGAGTCAGATAGTCACAGATGTGTTTCCTTATGAATCAATTAATTTATTTTTTCACATTCATTCACTCCTTCATTCCTATCTGTTCACTGAGTGGTCATTTCATATCTAAATTTGTATTTTAACTGGGATTCAGACAAAGGTAAAAATTTACCTTTTTTTCCCCTGGGTCATCAGTTTCCAAGAGGAAAATAGCAGGAACGCATAATTCTCTTATGGGATAAATGCTACAATACAATAAGGAACAAGCATAAAAGGAGTACTGAGAAGAAGTATCATTATTTTGGAAGATCAAAGGTGGTTTTAGAGAGAAAGGAATATTTGTGCTGAGTATGGCAGGTTCTATGGGACTTATGCAGTAGAAAGAATGGGGTGGCTACTGAGAGGACAAGGTGGTTCAGACAAAGGGAACAGCAAGAAGAAAGACTTAGAGACAAAGAAATGGTTTTTTGGGGAAACTAAGTGGTTGAGTATTGTTGAGACATGAATTAAGTGAAGTACTTCAGTGCCCAGACCTTAGTCAGAGATGGAAGGGAAGGAGAAGAGGATTATAGGCTACAAATTGCTATCCATAACAGAAAAGGCTGAGATTAGGAGGAGAAACAATGATAGAAGCCTATATTAGAGCACAATGCAGAAAACAAAAAGAATTGGGAACTTGATTCATAGAGCGACAGTCAGTCATTCGTTCATTTTATTTCTCATTTGTTTGTTAAATAGATATTTATCATCCCTCTCCTAAAATTTGTCTTAGATGATTTCCCAAAAACAATCTGATATAGGAAAAAATATCAAATCCAGGCTCATTACTGAACACCTACTGCATGCCAGTGATTGTCCTAGATGCTGGTAATACAACAGTGAATAAGAAAGAAGCAACGTTTATTCTTTTACAAAACTAACATGCTAATCCAGGCTCATTATTGAACACCTACTGCATGCCAGTGATTGTCCTAGATGCTGGTAATACAACAGTGAATAAGAAAGAAGCAACGTTTATTCTTTTACAAAACTAACATGCTAATAGGGAGTCTGACAAAGAACAGACAAATATACAAATAAAAAAGTTCATTTCAGAAATAAATAGAGCATAAAAATAAAAAGAGCAACGTGACAACTAGTGGCTGGATAGCAAGTACAGACTGAGTTGTCAGAGTAAGCGTATCTGAAGAAATGCCATTTGAGCAGGACCCAGAAAAATGAGAAAAGCGAACTGTGCTAAGATAGTAGAAGATTGTTTCAGGCCTGGAAAACAGCAAGAGAAAGACAAGAACAATCTCAGCATGTTGGAGGATTTGAAACAAAATTAGCAACACTAAAAAATGGAATAAGAAGAGGATACAGGGATGATAAAGTCAAAGAGACCAACAAGGACCAGATAGAATAAGGCCTTGTACAGTGAAAAATTACTGACAGTTTATTAATGAAGGAGTGATGCCATCCAAGCTGGGACTTTCTACACCCACAGACATACAGAGTCATATACATCCCTGGAGGCCACCATTCGATTCCCCATTGTATAATTTTCTAGCAGGATGACTGTGGGAAAACTATGTAAGATATAGTGTATGATAGTTTTCAGAATTACTTCCAACTTGGGTAAACTCCAAAGGTATTTGGAAGTTTCTCCAGCTATGTGGGTTCTCAGATTTGGAAATCTAGGATCATCATTATACTTACTATGTGCCAGTCATCCTACTTGTGCTGAGGACATAATGGTGAAGAAAATAGACACAGTTTCTATCCACAGAGATTTGTTTCTCTGAAACTCAAGTTGCTGACCCAGAATTGTGATGATGATTATTCTCATGTTGTAAAAGTGTTGTGATGATCAAGTAGACAAGACAAATTATAAGAGTAGGACATCTAGTTTAATGCCTGGTACTTATGAAATGTCCAATAAACATTGAGCCTTTTCCCCTTCCATTATGAATTCATCAGTCATGAGGCCATCTCAAAGTCTTTTTCTATTTTCAGTTAGTGCTATCTTAGTTCAACCAGTTACATTTTTCAATAACAGATCCCCCATTTGGAGAAATGATACATCCATACTTTGGTACTCCCATTACTCCCTCAGAGTACCAAGGGCTAGTAACTCATTTCAAACCCTAGTTCTGATCAAACTAGTTCTTTTTCAAAGAATTTATTACAAAGTTAGAAATACAATGAGGATGATCATAGGTTAGTACGTCACTAAATGCCCTGTGTGTCAATAACCAAGAGCAGCAAAACACAAATATGTTCAGAGTAACGTAAGTTGAGGCTGATGCCGATGTTAGATGGAGAATCTCCTACTTTCTGTTTATGTAGCATCTACTAACTTCACTCATTATTCAGGGTTATGCATAATCTACTAGTTATTAAGTTTATGTGTTACCAGTTCAGTGTGTGAACGGGTCATACCATTTTCAAACAAAACCATTTCTCAAAGTTTTTCTGCCACTTAGCTCCCCATGTTAAAAAATTCTTCGAAAACTAAATAGTTACTGATAGTTTTCAGAATTACTTCCAACTTGGGTAAACTCCAAAGGTATTTGGAAGTTTCTCCAGCCATGTGGGTTCTCAGATTTGGAAATCTAGGATCATCAAGCAACCACTTCTCAAATCCTACTATGTGCCAGATGTTACATGACAGGAAGTTGTTCACAAAGACAATATGAACTATAATTCTGCCCTCAAATTATTTATATTCAAGTAAGCATGCCTTTCATTGCTTTCAAGCTAAAGTCCAAACTTTAGGCAAGGCCCAGGAGGTCATCTTCATCTTTCTTCTTCCTCTCACCAAATAAAAGAGTTAGTTGTTCTTCCCTGGACACTTCTGGTCCTTTGCAGTCACTGCCATCATCCGTCTCCTAAAATTTGTCTTAGATGATTTCCCAGAAACAATCTGATATAGAGAAAAACACACAAATATCAAAATGAGGCTCATTTGCAACTCATCTGCTGTGTGTTCTTCAGCAGACCAACTTCCCTCTCTGAATCTCAGTTTTCCTAGTTGTTAGGTGAGTGGGTAGAGCTATATCATCTCTACTTTTCCTTCCATCATTGATATCATAGGATTCTAGAGTTGAGTAGCATGAGAAGGACATATCAATAAAATTTTACAAGATGTCTTTTTGCACAAAGAAAAAAGAAATATCTTCCTTCTATTAACTCAATCCTATTTGCTCAGAGTGATACAGATGCATTCAGCAGAGATGTCTCAACACACAGTGCATGCTATTTATCTCCTTCTACATTCTAGTGGACCTCTGATAACACTGATTGAAGACTGTCTAAATGTCAGTCATCAGTTCCCATATCCTTACATCAATACTGAGAAGTGTGAATTTTTATTTACAGTAGATAATGGAGGCTCAGACAGGAGATTTGACTGAGGTTGCGCAGTGAAGTCATGGATGCAAACCAGAGCTCAGGTTCCTTCAGGGTAGTAAAAAGCCTCCCATATTCAGCCTATCCCCTGTCTTTTGTTCTTATGTTTGAGCCTCCATGCAGATGTTGCTGCCTAAAGAGACCACATAAGAAGGGGCCTTGGGACAAGAATGCTCTGCCAGTACACGTTTACGCTGACTGGCTCTTCTCTCCATGGTGGGGAAAGGCTAGCTCTGTATGTGATATAGGGAAACCACAACAAGGCACTATAAAATCAAATTAAATCATGGGTTCTGGCTGGGGATTTAAACATTTTGGCTGCTCTAATTTCTCTAGAGAAGCCGGGAGACCAAGCCAACTTCCATCATGCACTCTCTTCCCAGTCTTAGCATGTTTTTGCCCCAGGTTTTCCGTCTGGTTTATGTTGGCCATTTGGAGAGGAGAGGCCTTCCCGGGCTCAAAGAAAAGAGGACTATCTTTGTTTGAGGAGGACTTTTGTTGGCCAATTTGCTCTTATAACCATGCTGGGAAAGCTGGGATACCCGTGGTCTCTCAGGATGAAAAAGGAGAGTGGCTCCTGGTTTCTGAATATGGGCTACACTCTGTGAACTTTACACCTGTTAATTTTCACAGCAGTACCACCATGCCATCAGGTAGGTCCTCATTCTCAATGTAAAGATAAAGGGACTTAGGCTTAGTGAAATAACGTAACTAGTCTAAAGTCATACTGCTAGCAGAGAAGGAGCCATGATTCAAATTCTGGATCATATGATATGAACATCTTTTATTTTAAATCACATGACTATAGCACCTCCACCTCTCATCCTAGAATGGTGTCTGGATCCTTGAATAAAAATTAAAATGCCAGCTCGACTTGCCTCAAAGAAGACATTAGTGTTACAGTTACTCAGACCGGGGGTGGGGCTGAGCTCAGGAATACACATGAATACTTATGACTTAATGCATGGAAATTCTATACCAGTCTATCAAGATTGAAATCTCAGCCCCGTCTCTACTCAAACAACTTTGGGCAAATGATCTACTCCCGTATCCTTTTTCTTTATCTTTAAAGAGAAAGTAAAAATGTTGTGATCCATTAGGATTTTAGTGAAGATTACATAAATTCCTATCTATAAGAAGTTTAGAAAAGTTCCTGACACATAATAACATACATGTCTGCTGGCATCACTTTTACAGCTTGATTGATATACAATTCATATACCATACAACACAGCCATTTAAACTTTAAAATTCAATGGTTTTTGGTATATTCACAGAGTTGTTCAACCATCATCACAATCAATTTTTATAACATTTCCATCACTCTTAAAAGAAACCCTCTGCCAATTAGCAGTCACTGTTTATTTTTCCCCAACTCCCTTGCCTTAAATGAACACTAGTTTACCTTCTATCCTTATAGATTGACCTATTCTGGACACTTCATATAAATAAAATCATACAATATACAGTATTTTATGACTGGCATCATCATTTAGCATAATGCTTTCAAGGCATATACATATAGTATAAATCACTACTTTATTCCTTTTTATGACTGAATTATAGACCACATTTTATTTATCCATTTATCTTTTGATGGGTTTTTGGGTTTTTTCCACTCTTTTGGCTACTATGAATAATGCAGCCATAAATATTCATGTATAAGTTTAGTGTGATCAAATATTTTCCTTTTTCTTGCTTATGAGGGGGACCCCAAAAAACCAGAATTCATTTATTTTAAAAATTGTGCATTCATTCTTACATGTTTAAAATTCAGTCACTCTAAAAGTACTTTCCATTTGATACAATACACCGATTGAGATGCTTTTTCCACTTCTCCAAACAGTTTTTAAATTCATCAGTTTAGTGCTTCTGGTGTTTTTTAGTGCTTCTGCTGTTTTTTGTTTCACCTCTGTCACATTGGCAAAACGTTTCCCATTGAGGATTCTTTTCATCAGGGAAACAAAAAGAAAAGTCTCTCGAGGCAATATCAGGTGAATAGAAAGGGTCGAAGACTGCTGAACACACAGTGCTGTGAGGGCAGGTGCACTCATAAATCACCCATCATGAAATGAGCAAATGTGTTGAAAGAATTTCCAAAAAAAGTGCTATCTAGTACACTGATGTCAATGGATTCCTAGAACACTTACCTAGTGAGGGAAGTCAGTACTACAAGGGGTGTGCTCTCCAAAAAATAATTCTGTGTTTTTGTTCCCCTATATATGTCCAGGAGAGGAATTGCTAGATCATATAACACATTTATTGTTTAAGTTCTACCGGAGTTTCTAAACCATTTTCCAAAATAGGTGAAACATTTTGTATTCCTTCTAGCAATGCATGTAGACCCCAATTTCTACATATCATTGCCAACACTTGCTATTGTCTGCCTCTTTTATTTTAGCCAACTCAGGTGGTGAAGGGTGGGGTGTTGGTAAAACTATAATTTTTATTTGCAATTCTCTAATAGCAAATGATGTTGAGGATTTTTAATGTGCTTACCCTATACCATGTTTTGAGAAATGTCTATTCAGATTTTCTACTCATTTTTAAAATTGAATGTTTTTACTAATGAGTTGTAAATGAGCTCTTTATATATTTTGCCATGTCTCTTATTAGATATATAATTTCCAAATATTTTATCTCCTTATTTTTCATTTATTTTTATTTTCTTCCTGATTTCCTTTGAAACTCTAGCTTTTAAAATGTTGGTGAATTTTAACTTACCTATTTTTTTGTTACATGTGCTTTTGGTGTCATAGCTAAGAAGACTTTCTTTAACCCAAGGCAGTGAAGATTTATTTTTATATTTTCTTCTAAGAGTTTCAGAGTTTTAACACTACCACTTAAGTCTATAATCCATTTTGAATTAATTTTTGTATATAGTGTGAAGAAGAAGTTTAACTTCACCCTTATCAATATAGATAGCCAGTTAAACTAGTACTGTTGTTGAAAAGACAGTTCTTTCCCCCATTGAATTTCTCTGGTACTCCCATCAAAATTCAATACAATACACCTATTGAGATGCTTTGTCCACGTCTCAAAACAGTTTTTAAATTCAACAGTTTAGTACTTCTGCTGTTTTTTAGTGCTTCTGCTGTTTTTTGTTTGACCTCTTTCACATTGGTAAAACATTTCCCTTTGCTTGATGTCCTGAAATAAGTAACCCTATTTGTAAAACCATAGTAATAATCAATGTCTTGTTAGCTATCCTAGTTGTCTTTAAAAAAGAGTCATTTCTCACAAAAATGCTTTGAACTCTCTGATACACTGTACAATAATAACATATCCTGGTTGTTCTATGTCTCTTACATGCTTGGCACTGTGTCACATGATCACAAATTAAAATTTTGTTTCTGGATTTTAAATTATATGCTACTAATTTATATCTCTATCTGTGTGCAAGTACCACATTAGATTACTTGATTACTATAGCTTTGAAATAAGTTTTGAAATAAAAAACTATGAATCCTCTAACTATGTTTTTCTTTTTTGAGCTTATTTTGACTTTTCTGGGTCTTTTTCTATTTTCATATGAATTTCAGAATCAGCTTGTCAGTTTCTTTTTTAAAAGGTAGCTAGGATTTTGATAAGAATTTTGTGTTTAATCTGTAGATCAATCTGGGAAACACTGCCATCTTAACAATAGTAAGTCTTTTGATCCATCAACATGTGACATCTTTATATATATTTAAATCATCTTTGATTTTTCAATAGTGTTTTGTAGTTTCTGAAGTATAAATTTTCTATTTTTGTTAAATTATTTCAAGTATATTATTCTTTTTATGGCATTGTTTTCTTAATTTTATTTTTGGATTATTTCTCATATTATAAAAATATAACTATACTTCTTTTAGTAATTTTTAAACTACTGTTAATTTTAAAAGTATATCAAAAAGCCTACTACATATATATAATATTCGCTTCAAACATATAAAATTACTGATACTATTTTTTACATTTGCTGTTATTCTACATTTTTGACCTTCAAAAATAAAAATTTTATATGGCCAATCTAGTAAGTACCATTTACAGCAGTTCAGGTACTGTGCTTGATACTTAATTGCTTTATTTCATTTAGTTCACAAAATACTCCTGTGAGGTATATGATTTTACCTTCAGTTTGGACTTTCTTACCTCTAAGGTTCAGAGAAGTTACATAATTGGCCCAGACACAAATAACTGCTAAGTTTAGAGTTGAAACTCAAAACAAGAATGCCCACCTGCAAGTTCATACATTTGGAGTTTATGTGAAGGGCCATTATTCATATTATCTAAGATCATGAATTGCTACAAGAAAAGAGCTATTCTTATTCCTTTGGATCATGAGCTTTGGATTTATTTCTGAGTTTGAAAACCCAATACTACCAATTTCTACCTGCCTGACTTTAAATTGATTACATAACATTCTCTCTATAAGTGAGAATTCCAATTCTGAAGCCTCAGTTTGTGAGGACTAAATGAGCACTGCATATAACCATGCCAAGCATACAAGAGGCATAGAACAACCAGGATATGTTATTATTGTAGAGTGTATCAGAGAGTTCGATGCATTTTTTTGTGAGAACTGACACTTTTTTAAAGACAACTAGGATATCTGACAAGAAATTGATTATTACTATGGTTTTACAAATAGGGTTACTTATTTCAAGACATTAAGCAGCAAATCAAGAAAACGTGCAGTTACATGATAAATACAAAATTCAAACTTCTATTCTCGGTCTTAAAGTTTAATACTATACTAAAAGGACTTGATGAAATGCATAGTTTGAATTAAAACCTCTGGGAACTGAAGCAGTGATTTAGATAGGCAGGTTTCAAGCAAATAAATTAATATATAACTAACTAATCAATCAATTAAATCTCTCTCCTACCCTAAATGCTGTTTTGCAGTATGACCTTGTCATTCCCTCAATAGGTAATGTTTTTCTCAACTGTCTAAAGCAGAGTTGGCCCTTAGATTTGATTTGACCAATAAAATGTGGCAGAGTCAACTTCCATGGCTACATTTTACAAGATCTATTTTGAAATATTTCATCTAAGAAAACAGCCACCATGTTATGAAGAAGTCCAAGTAGCCACTTATACAGTAATTCACATGGAGGAGAACAATGATCAATGGTTGATAGTTTCAGATGAGCTTATAATGTGAAGCCTACACCAATGGCCACCCACATGAGTGAGGCCATTTGGACCAACCTCAACCAAAATTGAGTGAAGCAAAAGTATCACTCAGCCAAGCCAAGTCAAGCCTAAAACCTTAACCCATTAAATGATGATAAAATAAAATGCTCATTGTTTAAGCCACTGTTCTTT
The DNA here is from genome assembly GCF_000164805.1 of Carlito syrichta. Lineage (NCBI taxonomy): Eukaryota > Metazoa > Chordata > Mammalia > Primates > Tarsiidae > Carlito > Carlito syrichta. Next base: position 106,873 of record NW_007245977.1, read on the forward strand.
AGAGTAAATTATTACATAGTAATAGATTGCCAAAAAACCTTGAAATTCTCAAGGAAGAAAGCAATGTTAGAGTATTATGTTTTTATAATTTGATATAGCTAAAGAAATGTATACATTCTCTACTTTTACAATCATATTCATTCAACCATGCCCCTTTGCACACAATCCTTCTTCCAACAAATATTTAATGACTATCTACTAAGTGTCAGGAACTGTGTTAAACACTGTGGATACAGACGTGAATAAGAAACACTCTTATGTTTGTGTATGTCTATGTGACTAAGAAGAAGGAAGAAACATTGTACAATAACTATAAGTTGACAAAATGAAAAGAACCAAGAGAGCTTATAACAGAGAATACTGGACTTTCTACTGATCAGAGATGACTCCCTAACCAGAAGTCACCTTTTTGGAGACCTGAGCAGGTAGCTACTTGTACTTCAATTGCTACTATTGAATAACAACCTTCTCCATCTTCTTGACTCATAAAAACAATGGCATAAAACAAAAATTGGACTATACTCATGAATTCTGTGGGACAGGGCACAGAGAAAATGATATGTATCTGTTCTATGATGTCTGGGGCATTTGTTGAGCAGACTCATAAATCAGGGTTGACTTGAAAGCTGGGAGTTAAAACTATCTGAAGACATATTCACTTATATGGCTTGCATTTGATGCTGATTGTCAGCCAGGATCTTGAATGGGTTCCAGTCTCAGGTCCTACACAGGCCTTTTCATGTAGTCTTCCTCATGGGTTGGTTTGGGATTCCTCACAGCTTGGTAGCTGGGTGTCAAGGGTAGATGTCTCGAGAGAGAATGAGATGTGGAAGATAAGAAATTTGCCTTTTATGACAGACTCAGAAGTTACCTATGTCACTTTTGTCACAGTGACAATCCACTCAAATTTAAGAGAAGACACCCTAGACCCACCACTTGATCAGAGGAACATCAAAGCACACTGAGTGGAACTTATAGAAAGGGAAAGATTGTTGCAACCATCTTTGGAAAATACAATATGCCTAAGCATATATCAAAACATTGGTGCTTTTAGTTATTTCAAAATGAGAAAATTTAACTTACCATCCTTAATTTTGAAATGTAAACGCCATTCACACACTGAAGCCATCTGAAAGATTGAGAAATTCTGTATTTTTTAGCTCCAAAGTATTTGAAAAGCAAAAAACAAGTCTAGTTATCAATATAACCCCTTTCTGAGAAAAAAAGAAAAAGAACACTACCTTTTTATTCTTGTTGAGAATATAGAAAGATATAGATTTTTCCAAGTGACCACAGTTACCGAAAGAAAGAAACCAATCAAATTATGAGAGGATCATTGAGGACACACATTTGAAGAGACTCCAAAGTTTATTAGATCAGAAGGCCAAGTAAGTTACCATGGATGTCAATTTTTCAATGCATTCATTAAATTCATCTCATCTTCTCTTCTTCAATTAGATGGGTCTCTTCTATGTTCCCTCAAATTCTGGAATAACCTATCTCCACTGTGGCATCAACTTTATGTGTTGTGGTTGCTTGCTTATTTATTTGCCTTCTTCATTAGACTGTGGGCTTTCTGATGGTAGGGTTCAGGTCTTACAAGCAAGTGTATCCTCAACACCTAATCATAGTATTATTATTTAGAACAAATACTCAACAAATATTTGCTTAACAATGGCATGAGATTTACAACGTTATACAATTGCTGGTTCAACATTCGTAAAATCATAAATGTAATTAAATACATCAACAGATGTCAAAACAAAAACCACATGATTATATCATTAGATGCAGAAAAAGCTTTTGATAAAATCCAGGACCACTTCTTGATAAAAACCCTCGAACATCTAGGCATACGTGGAACATACCTAAAAATAGTAAAAGCCAACTACGAGAAACCCACAGTCAGCATACACTTAAACAGACAAAAATTGGAACCATTTCCCTTGAAAACTGGAACAAGACAAGGATGCCCACTCTCCCCCTCCTGTTCAAAATAGTATTGGAAGTTCTGGATAGAGCAATCAGAGAAGAGAAGGCAATCAGGGGTATCCAATAGGAAAAGAGGAAGTCAAGTTATCTCTCTTTGCAGATGACATGATTGTGTACCTTGAAAATCCAAGAGAATCTGTCAAAAAACCTCCTTGCACTGATAAAGGACTTTGGTAAAATCTCAGGATACAAAATAAATATGCAAAAGACAATTGCATTTATTTACACCAATAATAAACAAACAGAAACCCAAATAAAAAGTACAATTCCATTCACAATAGCTACAAAAAAATGGAATACCTTGACATCTTCCTAACCAGAAATGTGAAAGACCTTTACAATGAAAACTACAAAACACTGCTCAAGGAAATCAAAGATGACACAAACAAGTGGAAAAATATCCCATGCTCATGGATTGGAAGAACCAACATTGCGAAGATGTCCATCTTACCTAAGGCAATCTACAGATTTAATGCAATACCCATCAAATTACTAGCAACATTCTTCTCAGACCTAGAAAAAACAGTACATGAATTCATATAGAAACACAAACGACCAAGAATAGCCAGAACAATCCTCAGAAGAAAAAAAAAAAAGCAGGAGGTATCACATTGCCAGACTTCAAACTTTACTATAAAGCTACAATAATCAAAACAGCTTGGTATTGGTACAGGAACAGGCATATAGACAAATGGAATAGAATTGAGATTCCAGATGCAAAACCTCAATTTTTCAACCAACTCATCTTTGACAAAGCCTCCACCACTCACCACTGGGGAGAGGAGAACTTATTCAGTAAATGGTGCTGGGAAAAATGGCTGACCACATACAGAAGGCTCAAACAAGACCCCTATCTATCTCCATACACAAAAATTAACTCTTAATGAATCATCAACCTAAATGTAAAACCTCAAACCATAAGAACCTTAGAAAATACAGGACACACCCTCATGGAAATCAGAACTGGCATCCAATTCCTGAACAAAACCTGAAATGCATGGGCCATAAGAGATAAGATAGACAAGTGGGACCTCATTAAACTGACAAACTTCTGCAAAGTCAAAGAAACCATCAAGAGAGCAGGGTGACAGCCCACAGATCAGGGCAAAGTATTTGCCAACTCCATGTCTGACAAAGGCCTAACGTCTTGGATCTACAAGGAACTCAAACATGCTGAAAACAAAAAAACCCAACAACCCCATTACAAAGTGGGCAAAAGATATGAACAGACACTTCTCAAAAGAAGATATACGAGCAGCCAACAGACACATGAAGAGAAATGTTCAACCTCACTAATCATCAAGGAGATGCAAATTAAAACTACACTGAGATACCACCTAACTCCAGTCAGAACGGCCATCATCAACGACTCAAAATATAACAGGCGCTGGAAAGGATGTGATGTAAAGGGAACACTTCTACACTTTTGGTGGGCGTGTAAACTAGTAGAGCCTCTATAGACATCAGTGTGGCAATTCCTAAAAGTTCTAAAAATCAACCTTCCATATGACCCCACAATCCCCCTACTGGAAATATACCCAGAAGAACTCAAATCACTCTATAAAAAAGATACCTGCACACGTATGTTTATTGCAGCATTGCTCACAATAGCAAGAACATGGAACCAGACATGCTGCCCATCAAAAGAGGACTGGATTAAAAAAAATGTGGTACATATACACAATGGAATATTACGCAGTCATAAAAAAGAACAAAATCATGAATTTCACAGCAACCTGGATGAAACTGGAAATTATAATTCTGAGTGATCTCTCACAGAAAGAAAGATCTGAGTATTACATGTAATACTGTAAGAAAAGGATTGACAGTGGCGGGAAACTATGGGGGGGCAGGGAGGTGGGATTAACAGTAGTTCATATCTGTCTGGGGATGGGGGGACATACCTCATCAACAAGGGTACCTGCACAATGGATATTTGTATACCTTAACTGTACCCCAAAAATTTAAAATAAAAAATATGTTAAAAAATAAAAAATAAATAAATTATATCAATGTTAATTATCTCTTGTTAACAGCTTCTATCTCTTGAGTTCAGGTTCTACTACCCATGACTACTATATACCCAATGAGAATTTCCTCATTAGGACTATCCAAATCATAACAAAATTCCAAGAAAAAATTTGACTCATTCTAGAACTAAAGCAGGAAACATGAAAGATGAGCCTGGAACATTCTGTAGTGCCAGAAAATAAGGAAGTGCTCAAAAAAACAGAAAAAATATCCCACAATGATGGAAGCATATTAAAGAGACACAGAAGCCAACTGAAAGAGTTCTTACTGGCCAAAGCTGTAACAATTTGAACAAGAAAATAAGTAAATCAGTATTGGAGTATAGCCCTAAGTATGAGATAAAAATATATGACTCCATACTGAAGCAAATAAATGCTTGAATAAACAAATCAGGAAGAAAAGAAAAATTCAAATAATTTGTGTAGTTACTCTCAAAGAGCTAAAGCATCATTCTGAGTTTTTAAGTATGAGCTATGTCTAGTGACTTTCTTCCAAAGAGTATAGTATGAAAAGGAGGAAACTTTATAGTGAAGATATCTGACAATCGGTAACCTCAGCCAGGTATTCAAGGTAAACATCAATAGTGACAAGTCATGTTGATAATATATACCTGCTGTGGTTTTGTTAATTTATTCATTGAAATTTTAATCCCCAATGCAACAGTGTTGGGATATAATTTCTTTTGTGAGATATTTAGATCATGAGGGCTTCACCCTCATAAACAGATTAATGCTGCTATACAAAGAGGTTGCAGGAATGATACCTACTTCTTTTGCTCTTCTACCATGTGAGGACACAGAATTCGTGCTAGTTTGCTCTTCTGCTTCTTACCATGTGAGAACACAGCAAGAAAGTCCTCACCAGATACAATGCCAGCACCTTCATCTTAGACTTCCCAGTCTCCCAAACTATGAGAAATGTTTCTGTTTGTTATAAATTACCCAGACTTTGTTATTCTGTTATAATAGCATAAAAAAAAATAAGAGAGTATTCTCAATATGGTGTGATAAAAATAATACTTTACCTCTGTGATTTTTTTCTCCCCAAAGATAAAACCCCATCTAGTCATGAGAAAAACAAACAAACAAAAGACTCAGGGCATGCCCAATCGAGGAACATTCTGCAAAATGCTTGACCAGCATTCCTCAGTACTGTCAAGGTCATCAAAAACAAGAAAAGTCTGAAAACCTATCATAGCCAAAAGGAGCCTTAGGAGACATGAGGGCTAACTGCAATGCGGTATCCTGTTTGCAATCCTGATAGTAAAAAAGGACATTATGTAAAAACTAAGATGAACTGAATAAAGAAGACTTTAGTTAATAGACATGCAACAAAACTGGTTCATTAATTATAGCAAATTTACTATAACAATGTAAGATGCTGATACAAGAGGAAACTGGATGTGGGGTATATGACAACTCTACTACATTTTTTTGTAAATATAGAATTATTCTAAAAGCAAAGATGTATTTATAAAACATCAAGGAGATACATGTTTAAAAACCCTAAGTTTTCTAGTTAAAAATAGGCCTGTTATAAATCATTAACACAACAAAGCCAATAAGTAGAAAACTCTTTTAATCTTTCAACATGTTAAAGTACTAGCACACTTTATATTCTGATTCTCATCTTGGTCACTGAATGAATTGCAGCAGGGAAATATAGGAGGTAGGCATAAAATTGTCTGAAATCTTTTGCCTTAAGGTCTGGTGCAAAAAATTGTCTGAAGTCTGGAGCAAAAAACAGTTTCAATCTATGTAAATATCAGGAAATTAAATTCCATATGTTGCATGCCAGATGCTTTTAGCTGCCACAGCTGTGCACAAACGGTGAGCAGACAGTTTGGATTTTTCAAGCAAGAGAAGTGTTGCTCTTTGCAATGGAGCAGGCTATAGCTTCCAGTTGGAGATCAAGGGGTAACATTTATGAGTGACTTGATTCCAGCAATCTGACAAGTTAAATCACTGGACAGTTGAGAATTCCATGTGAGGCTTAAAGTTGGAAGAACTTATTAAGAGTGTCATAGTCTTGGGCATCAGGGATTGCCTTTGGAACATGCTGTTTATTTTAGAAATTATATTTAAAATGCATGCATATACTGAAGATAAAGATGGAAGGAAGTTTTCCATTGTAACTAGAAATAGATGGTCATTGTAGTAAAAAAGAACACTATCAAAATTTAAAAATAAAAGGATAATAAAATTGTAGATAAAATTGTAGATAAAATTGATTCATATGGGGTAGCTTTTAAACATTCAACGGGTATCCCAAATCTTTCTAATGCTTGTCTATTTGTTTAAATGCTTCGCAAAATCTGAAGTTAGCACAAAACCTGGAAGCGCTAAATAAAATGAGTGACAGATCATGAGCATTTAGGGATTAGACATAGAAATGGCGTGTAAAAATTAAAGGTCTTACCATCTGTTGGAGAATGGGGAGCTTGGAGATACAGAAAAGGAACTAGTTTTTCAAGAGGAGCTCTCAGAATCAAGAAACAAGAATTCTACTTTCAGCTCTTCCACTAGACACCTAAACAAATTGTTTATCTGGAGAATAAAACAGAGTTTAAGCACTGGTATTGAAATTACTAGGTTTGAATCTCAGTTTGGCACCTTATAAATTGTGTGGCACATGACAAGTAAATTAATCTCTCAGTGCTTCAGTTTCTTTCTCTATGTAATGGACACCACAACTTGCTTATGTGTTGTGTAGACAATTCACTCAGCAAATGTATTTAAAGAACATGCTAACAAATTCAGTGTTTGGCACTTATTCAATAAATGGTACCTATTTTTTTTTTTCTGGTACTGAAACAATATTCAAAGTGACCTTTACAGACTAGCATGCTGATTTGAAACCAACAAAGAAGGATTTTTTTAAAAGTAAGTGGGAGATCCTAAATTTAATCACAAACAAATCAATTACACAAGGTTAAAATGATTTTGTGGATTTGGGTAAAGATTTGTAGAATAAGAAATTTCAAAGTCTGATTTCCAGAGAAAATGCCACTAGGTTAGAATAATAGGGTGTCCAATCATTTATGGAGTCAGAACACCTTCCAATCATTGATTTTAATTTTGAGCCTCTCATTTTTAGCAGGATATTGACAATCTGGAGTCCCCAAAAGAGACTAAGATCAAATAAATTCTGAAAAACATGTTGCATGCGACAGTTGCTAGAGAAGTTTTTAACCATGAGGAACAGATGATTCATGAGATGTATGATTGCCTTCTCCAAATATTTGAAAAGTACCTATGCACATAACTATGAGAACCTTTGAGGGGAACTTTGAATGACAGATTTGGAATTAATATAAAAAAATTTCATACCTGATTTTCTCCTCTCTTCTGAAATCTTCAAAACCTCTTCCTCCATCTTTATTCTCAGTTGATTGACCCTATCTGCTATTTTACTGAGAAAATGGAACCAAGCAGGAGATAATTTTGATACCCCCCTACCAATCTCCCTAAATATATATCAATAATCTATATTCTAACCTATGATGGATTAGCAATTTTCAGAGTTCTTAGTCAAGATCAAGATTTTCACCTAATCAGTAGTCCCTATTCTCTCTCTCATCTAGTCAAAGACATTTCTCAGGCAAGTCTTCCCTCTATATCATTAATTTTCTTTATCTTTCCTTTGGGCCCCCCAAACTGCTATCATTTATCCCATTAACAACATAAACAAAGTTTGATCCTATTTTTCCTTTCATTAACCACCTATTTTTAAGTATCCTTTTATGAGAAAAAAAAAAACACCTGAGTTGCCAATTTTTCCCACCCATTTTTTTACACGCATTTAGTCGAGGTATTACCTACATTACTCCAGCAAAACTATGCTCAACAAAATAAACAATGATTGTCATGTTGCTAACTCCAGTGATCAATTCTCAGTACTCATCTTACATTGCTGTCAGCAGCATTTGATAGCACAGATCTCTCTGTCCTCTGAAACACTTTCTTCATTGTCTACTGGGACACTCCACCTACTTTTCTTCTTTCCTCTCAGGACTTTCCATTATCTCCTTTGAAGATCTTTCCTAGCCTCTTTCATTTCTAAACATTGAATGTCTAGTACTCAGTTCTGGAATATCTATTGTCTATACTTGCTCACCAGTAAAGTTCATTCTATTTCAGGCCATTAAAATGCCGTCTCTGTAATGATTCCTAGATTTTACTTGCAGCTTGACAATATCGCACCTGAATATTGCAGAATTCTATAACCAACTGCCAGCCTAACATTTGCACAGAGATGTCTCTTTTCGCATTTAAAATTTACTTTCCAAAACTGAACTCCTAATATTAATCTACCACCTTGCACTAAAACTGCCATATGTGTAATTTTTCACATTGTAGCTAATGAAAACCCCATCCTTTTCTTTCTTAAGGTCAAAATGTGTAAAGTAATCATTCTCTTTCTCTCTCTCTCTCAAAATATGTCTAGAATGACATCACTTCTCACACTACCACACCTATCTCCTTAGTCCAAGTTGTCATATTCTCTCACTTGAACTATTCATAAACTGTTTATCCTGCTTCCATATTACTTTTTTCAATATTTTCCCAACATAGCAGCTAATGTGTCTTTTTAAAATTTAATTGGCAAAACATATATATTTATTGCATAAAACATAATATTTTGATATATATATATACATTGTGAAATAAATAAATTGAGGCAGTTAACATATGCATCACCTCACATACTTATTTCTTTGGTGAGAGCATTTAAAATACACTCTCCTAGCAATTTTCAAGAATACGATACATTGTTATTAACTATAGTCATCATGTTGTACAATAAACCTCTTGAACGTTTCTCCTATCTAGTTGAAATTCTGTATGCTTTGACTAACTTCTCCCCAACCCCTCAGCCACAGCCTCTGTAACTACCACTCTACTCTCTGCTTCTCTGATTTCAACCTTTTTAAAGTTTTGCATATAGGTAACAATGCAGCGTTTGTCTTTCAGTGTCTGCCTTAATATACTTAAAATAGTGTCTTCCAGGTCCATCCATATGGTTGCAAATGACAGGATTTTCTTTTTTTAAGACTGAATAATATTTCGTTGTATTATCTTTATCCATTCACCTCTTGATGGGCACTTAGGATGATATCATATCTTGACTATTGTGATAATGTTGTAATCAACATGGAGTATAAAACAGTCTTTTAAAAAATAAGTAAAAACATGGCATTTCTTACGTTGAACCCTCCAAGGTGAACTCTCTTACTCAGAGAGTGAAAACTGATGTCCAAACCATGGCCTACAGGGCTCCGCATAGTTTGCTCTCCTGCATTGCTTTTTTCCCTTCTATTCTAACACAATCTTTTTTTTCTCTCCATTTCAACCAAGGTAGCCTCTTCAACATGTCAATCATTCACTTGCCTTTGAGTTTGTATTTGTTGTTTCATCAAATTTGAACTTCCAAATAGCTTTTTGGCTTGATGTCAGATATTAACACAATGATATCACCTCAATTTTATATCTACCTTTGTTTGAAAATGACATAATCTTATATGTAGAAAACCCTGAAGACTCCACCCACCAAAAAAATGTTCAAACTAATAAATAAACTCAGTGAATTTGCAGGATACAAAAGTCAACATACAAAAATAGATGATGTGTCTATACACTAACAATAGCTTACCTGAAAAGAAAGTTATGAAAATACTTCCATTTAAATATCATTTAATAGAATTAAATACTTAGAAATACATTTAATCAAGAAAGTGAAAGACTGATTCTCTGACAACTACAAAACATTGACAAAACAAATTTTTAAGGACACAAATAAATGTAAGGATATCCTGTGTCCATAAATCGGAAAAAATAATATTGTTAAATCGTCCATACTTCTCAAAGTAATCTCTATCAATGCATCCTATCAAAATCCTAAAGGCATTTTTTAAGAAATAGAACAAAAAATCCTAAAATGTTTTGGGAACCTCAAAATATCCCAATAGCAAAAGATTTTGAACAAAAAGAAAAAAGCTGGAATGTCACACTTCCTGATGTCAAAACTTATTACAAAATTACAGTAATCAAAACAGCATGATACAGGCATAAAAACAGACAAATAGAACAATGGAACAAAATTAAGAGACTGTAAATAGACCTACTAATATAAGGTCAACTGCTCTTTTACAATAATGCCAAAAATACACAATAGAGAGAAAGTGGTGTTTTCTTTTGTTTATTTTGTTTTTATAAAAGGTGTTGGAAAAAATTGAATACCTGCAAGCAAAAGAATACAACTGGATCCTTATCTTACTTCACAAATAAAATCCCACTTAAAATAGATTAAAGATCTAAACAGAAAACATTAAACATCAATAGATAAGAAAAAAACAACAAAACCTTTTAGACATTGAACTGGGCAATGATTTTTTGGCTATGACAACCAAAGCACAAGCAGTAAAACAAAAATAGACAAGCTGAATGCCATCGAATGAAAAACCTTCTGCATATCAAAGAAAACAACTAATAAGGTGAAAAGGTAACTTGTGAAATGAGAGAAACTATTTGAAGAACATATATCTGATAAGGAACTAATATACAAAATATATAAGGAACTATTGAAACTCAATAGTAAAAAAATGTAATCTAATTTTAAAAGTGGACTAAAGACTTGAATAATCATTTCTCAAAATAAAACATACAAATAATGAATAAATATATGAAAAGGTGCTTAACATCACCAATCATCAGAGAAATGAAAATCAAAACCAAAATTATACAATAAAAATAGAATTTCAGCAATCCCATTATTGCATATATATTTGAAGGAAATCTGCATCTTGAAGAGGCATCTACTCCCATATGTATTGTAGCATTATTCACAAGTCAAAATATGATCACAACCTACATGTTCATTGATGGTAAGTGGATAAAGAAAATGCAATATATAGTATAATGGAAAAAGAAGTAACCCTCACCTTTTCTGATGATATGGCAAGACCTGGAGGACATTAAACTAACTAGAATAAACCCAGCACAGAAAGAGACATACAGCATAATCTCACTTATATAGAGAATCTAAAATAGCCAAACCCACAGAAGCAGACAGTAAAATGATGGTTGCAAGAGGCTGAGGGGATGGATAAATGGGAAAATACTGACCACAAGGTAAAAAGCTTCAGTTATGCACATTCAATGAGTTCTGGAGATCTACTGTACAATACACGGCTCATGATAAACGATACCATATTGTATACTTAAGAATTTGCTAAGTGAGTAGATCTTATGTTAAGTGCTCTAACCACAAAATAAAAAAAAGTGAGTGGGACGTAACTTTTGGAGGTAATGCACAAGTTTATGGCATTTATAGTGATGATGATTTCAGAAGTATATACTTATCTACAAATATATAAAGTTGTATACATTAAATATTGTTTTCTGTATGTAAGTCATACCTCAATAAAGCTATCAAGACACATAAGAGAGATATATTATTTACACCTTAAAATAATCAAGAAACTCTAAGTCAAATATAACGCTGTTTTATGGATAAACCATTTGTGTTCTAGAGGTTGCAGTCATCTGTTCCACGTCACATGGCTAGGAAGTGAAAACTGTTCTTTCCAGCAAACCACACCTAACCCTAGCTTGAAGTTTTCTATAAAATCTTGCATGAAATAATAAACTTCTTTGCCTAATCTCTCATATTTGAAATTTAGGTAAAATCTTATTTTATCGCGTTTCTGAGAATGTGTTTCTTGTACTAGGCACATGTGTTTTTTTAACCTGTGCAAAAATTTGTATGTATTATTTTAGTACAGTGTTTCCAAAGAAAGAGAAAACAGACTGTAGTGTCAAGAAAGTCATGCTTTATTTATTTTATATGGAAAATTAGTAAACAGAGCATTTGAAAAACGTACTGACTTATTGCCATTAGGTGAATGGTAGAAACTAGACTTCATGCAGTTTCTGCCACCAAGGGTTATAAATTTAATCACAGGAAGGTGAGTTAATGAAGCCCAAGCTGCTGATTATTCAGCAGCTGAACCTCAACAGAACCTTAAAACCTTCTGAATTAGAGACTAGAGTGTTCACTGTCTTCTATGGTGGCAAGGGAGTGACAAGGGGTTTGGTTCCCTGAAATTGTGTGAAGAGCACATGCAGCTGTAGTCTTCGGTTAACTGAACACTGGCAGGGCAGTAAAAACATCTTAGTCCTCATGCAGTTGTTCTTACTCTTAGGCTCAAAATACATTCTGCTAATGCTTTGAAATGAGGAGAAAACTAAATCTTCGGCTCCCAGGGAAATCCAACATGCTTAATATCAGAGATGGTCATGTTTTGGGTGTTGCATCCAAAGTCTTCTTAGAATTTAGCTCAGCTACCTGGCCTCCACTCCAACCCTCACTAACATCCCAATGATAATTTAAGAACCTCATCTCTACCTACACTGTCCATTCTGAGAGACTGAGTAATTACATTTTGCCCTACTCCCTTTCCTTTTAATTTTTGCTTCCAATCCAAATGGAGAACTCTCCCACAAAAAAAAAAAAAGAAGAAGAAGAAGAAGAAGACTTTATGGGCTTCTGATGTCATTATAGACAGTGTGTGTATCAAGAGTGATGTGGATTGTGGTGCATTTGCTTACAAAAAGTTAGGAGGACAAGGGATGTGTATGTGAATTACCCAAAACAAAGTGAAAATATTAGTGGAAAAATCCAGCCACCTGATGACTCTGAAATTTATTTAAATATAGTATCCACGATCCATGTTTCCAAGGAATTTAAACAGTGGTTTTCATTGACCACAAAATTCAAATTCCAAAGCATCACATACTTAAGTGTTCTTTGATGGACTTGACACCAGAAGAAAGAAAGGAGGTAGCAAAACAGTTCTAAATGATATGTAAATGCCTTAGGCATGTGGTGTGTGTGTGTGTGTGTGTGTGTGTGTGTGTGTGTGTGTGTGTGTGTGTGTGTGTTTCTCGCTCGTGCAAGCTCCACACTGAAACTTGTTGGCCCCAAGGGGGAATATAAAATACATAGGGCCTGCCAAGGTATATGGTTTCTTTCATATCACCCTATCATATTGAGAAATATCACTGCCTCCCCTAGGATTCAAGACACAAGGGCTTAACACTTGTTTGCCAACACAAACTACCATTTTCAATAACAATCCCACAAGGCCCGCTCAACAGCACTTGTCAAAGTAGCTTCCCTCAACCATTGCTCATCCAATGTCCTTTGTCTTTGTAATATACTTGGATCACAGTTTTAGAAGTCAATGTTTGTTTAACTGGATCTTTCTGTTGATGCTGGAGAGGTAAAAGGGCAACACAACAAGGGTAGGTTTCCTAAATGATTCTGAAATTTTAGTCTGTACTGGTCACAAAATCTTGGGATTCTTGAGCATGCAACCCTGGAGTTGCTTGCAAACACCCCCAATTTTATCTTTATCCTGTTGAATGTGGGTGATCTGTATGACATACATTTTCCATTTCCTCTTCTCCCCCTTCATTAATGAACATCTTAACACTGTTTGCCTTTTGCGCTTACCTCTTCTACACCATATTGGATTTATGAGTTTTTTTTTAAATTTGGATTTAACTTTTAAGAATTCCTTTTTTTCAGTCAGATTTCATGTCATGTTTTATTTCTGGATTTTTAAGAGGAATTGAGGTGAGGTGTGGGATACAGTTTTACTTTTCTCTAAAAAAAAGTCAGATTATCTTGACCTACAAATTTCCTTCCTCCTCCTTTTTTCTGTTCTAGTAAAATATTTTAAGAAAGTTAATTCTTGGTATCTTTAACACTGCTTTTACAATGACAGATTAATATGAAAATTTTATTATTTGACTGATCCATTCACTCATGGAGCCCAATTGTGAGCTTAATTATTATGTTCTTCTCCTCATGGTTCTTCTGCCTTGAACAATTTTTTTTCTCTCAAACCCACTGCCTAAATAAAAACCTAAAAATAGTTTTTCCCCTGGAGATAACCTACATCACTACAATGAATTAATATGATTCCATTATAAAGTACTTTAATGTGACATTTTAGTTAGTCTTGATGATCTAAGAATGAATGCCTTATTTCATAAGGCATTTTAGAACAATGAAAGTACTCAGTAACTCCAATATAACTTTCAGTGTAGCTGATGTTTTAATATGTCTGGAGAAAATTTCTTACAACATTCATGTATTTAGTTATATCACAAGAAAATGTTAAATATCTCAGTCTCAATTAATTTCAATTAGATTTTATATAACTTTAGTTTAAATTTCTTCCCTTCTTCTTTTTTTATTAGGTCTATAACTACATATTTCACTGCTTACCAATAGCTTTAATACTAATCTCAATCACGATGACCCACTAGCTGGTCTTTGTATTTACAATTCTATATCTTCTACCCTGTACAGTTGAGGAAGTATTTCTTCAGCACTAATTTAACTGTCATTCTATAGCTTAAAACCTTTCACTAAGGAGTTCCTCATTATCCTCAAGTGAATTTCAAGTGATTATTTTTATTAGATACAGGCCGATCTATCTCTTTAACTCATTGCCTTCTGTAAGTATCCTCTACTACAAACATACTAAACTTTTTAAAAATTCCTCATACCAAGCATGTTTTCTCACCTAAAGTTCATGCCTTTATATGTACTGCTTCTTTTGCTCCAGGTAAACCAAGATTACTACTCTTTAATACCTATTGCTCAGAGCATTTATTAAATAATTATTTAGTCCTTTTTTCATATAGAACACTGTACTAGGCACTTAACATAAAGAATCAGACACTATTCTTTTTTTCCCAAGTGTTACAGTATAGAAGAGGAACAGGAAAAGAGCATAAATAACTATTATAGATGGTTAGCTGGAAAAAAGAAAGTCGTTCAAGGGGAAAATGTATGGTGGATAAAGAAGTTTGACTTTTATAATCAACAAAGCCAAGAGGCACAGAGACAGAAATGGATGCTCAAAGTTTTACAAGTCTGGATCAAGGTTGCTTTCACCTAACAAAGGTCAGTACATCATTGTTAAAATAACAGTTGAGAATATTGATTCATAATCACAATGGAAACAGTTGTAGCAAAGGCTGTTGTTAAGGGTTCCTTCCTTTCTTTCTTTTCTCTCTCCCTTCCTTTCTCCTCTTCTCTCCTCTCCTCTCTTCTTCTCTCCTCTCTCCCCTCCCCTCCCCTTCCTTTCCCACTCCTCTCTTCTCTCTCTCTCTTTCTTTCTGTCTAAAACTGAACTTCTTGCACTTCTTTTTTAGTCCCTGACCCAACGCATAATATGCTCATACATGAACCATGTAATTGGAAAAAAGGAGTTCTTTTCAGCACACCATTGTTCCATACCCCCTGTATCCCATCCTTCCCAGAATCTTAGTAAGTCTACCCTGTCAATCTTCCTCGTATCTGACACCTCCATTCCACTATGCTTAAGTTAGGCTTTTAAAAAAAATATTCATCTCAATTGCAATGACCTCTAAAATGGCCAAAAATCTTGGGATTAGACCAGACCTTGAAGCTTCTATCTTACAAAAAATAGAAAATCTTGGGATTAGACCAGAACATGAAGTTCTTCTATTTTACAAAAATTAGAAAATCTTGGGATTAGACCAGAACTTGAAGTTCTTCTATCTTATTCCCTAACAAATGCTGTAATCTTAATGAAACTTCCAACATGTAGCCTTTCAATCTCTGCTTGAATATCTCCTATGATGAGGATCCCTCTTCAACTTTAAAGAAACCAAGAATGTTGGGTTTAGAACTAAATTATATGAGTCCAAAACCCTGCTTTAGTAATGTATTGATCATTAGAAATGTAGGATCTTAATTTTTTTAATTACTCTTAGTCTGTATATTAGAAATGACCCCTAAGTTCCAAGGCTACTATTGAAAAATAAAAGATGAAGTATGCGAAAATTTATCAGCACTATAACTGATAGATAGTAGGTGCACAATACATGATAGTCTCTTGAAATTTATGATGCTGTTTCACAAAATGCCTAAGACTTGCCCTTTGCATGGTGCTTCTGCTTTCATACATGGCTAGTAACTATAAAATCTGCCATCTTGCTTATTAAATCTAACTAAAACTCCCCTAGAGATGCATAATCAAGTGATTTGGGCGTGTGAAATAAAATTCAGCAAATGCTATTGCGATGATTATTCAGTTGCCAGAATTTTTTATGGCAGTACTCAGATGATGGGTTACATAGGAAATTCTGGGGTAAACAAAATGAGATTTTGCAAACTTGTAAATGATTCGTTTAACCTTATTCTCTAGGGTGAGTAAGAAAACCTTTGTCTTTCTCCCTTTTAAAAGAATGGGTTTTAAAATACTCTATCAAATTTTACATTCAGCATCTCAGGAAGTGTTCCTTGTTTGTAATATAATTTTATAATATATACTTGTTCTTAACCTCTGGACACATTCAGAGAGATAAGAGAAAATAAAAATACTGAACTCTTTATTGCTTTTTAAACAAACCTTTATCTCTACAAGAATGCTATTTTTGTAAAGATAGGACCTATACATATATTATTCAATGCACTATCATCAGCAACTTCACCAGTACTTTGCCTAGAGTAATTGCTTGAGAATTATTTAGTAAAATAATTCTTGCTAAATAATTAGCTGATATTCTTTAACCCAATAAGTACTTTAGCAAAGTAACCTTCATTCTAAAAATGTTTTGCATGGAGTGAAGCTTTTAAAAAGGAAGAATATGTTGGGACACACAGGTATGTGGCTTATATAAGAGCATATTGGCACATTGTTAAAATATATATTTTATATATAAATATATGAATAAATATACATACATATAATATATATATATTATATATAATGTCCAAAATAAGATCTTATGAAATATTGTGAAAAATTTTTAGTTGAGAAAAGAGATATATATGATGACATATCACATTTTTATCTTGTGATAAAGGAATTCAGATAGTTGTATTTTATCTCATTTGATTATCCTATGCTTATTTTATTTTATTTTATTTGAGTTGGAGTCTCACTCTGTCACCCAGACTGGGCGGCCACCGTCGCCTCAACCTGCTGGGCTCCAGCGATCCTTCCACCTCAGCCTTCCGAGTAGCGGGAATTACAGGCGCGCGCTACCACGCCCAGCTGATATTTTGATTTATTGTAGAGATGAAGTCTCGCTGCCCAGGCGGGTCTCGAACCCGCAGGCTCAGGCAATCCACTCACCTCAGCCTCTCAAAGGTGTGGGATTACAGGCTGAGCCACTGAGCCCGACTCATCCTATGTTTATAAATATCGTATTTTTAAAAAATATTTTATGTACTTTTGATTAGAAGAGCTTTTTCATTAGAAGAATGTCCTTTCTTTTCAACTTGTCTTAAATGTTTTTACAGTTGGCACTGCCCTACACCAATCTCCTTCAAAGCATTGTATTGGCATATACCTTGCTAGCATGTTCCACTTAGATCATCATAACTTCTAAATGTTTAGCTATTAGTAATCATTTTTATTGGGTGTGTGTAATACAATTGTCTTTAGAAAACTCAGTTCAAGCACAGGTTAGGGAATGGCCTTGGATTGCCCTACCTAAACAATAAAAATTCTCTAACTGCCAGGCTCGGTGGCTCAGCCTGTAATCCTGTACCTTTGGGAGGCTGAGGTGAGTGAATTGCCTGAGCCGCGGGTTCGAGACCCGCCTGGGCACTTGGCGAGACCTTCATCTCTACAATAAA
>NW_007245977.1:124697-136255 GCF_000164805.1 Carlito syrichta
CAAAAAAAAAAAAAAAAAAACAGTTAAAAAAATATTCTCTAATTATTTCTCCCAACCTCAAACTACACCCATTCTTTATAATGATGTTGACATAAAATCTACATTGCTTCTTTTTTTTATTTTTTGAGTTGAAGTCTCACTCCATAGCCTAGGCTGGAGTGCAGTGGCACGCTCACAGCCACCCCGTGTCAACCTGCTGGGCTCTGGCGATCCTTCTGCCTCAGGCTTCCAAGTAGCTGGTACTACAGGAGAATGCTACCACACCCAGTTAAGTTTTTATTTAATGTAGAGATGAGGTCTTGCCAAGTTGCCCAGGCTGGTCTCGAACCCACAAATTCAGGCAATCCACTCTCCTTGGCCTCCTAAAGTGCTGGGATTACAGGCTAAGCCACTGAGCCCAGCCAATGTACATTGCTTCTAAAGAAAAAAAGCAAAGTTGAGAAGGTGGAGGAGCAACCATTCTTTAGCAGACTAAAGACAACATATTACTAAAATATCTTAAATACATATTTTGATTATTCAAATATATGAAAAAATAAATTTAAGCCAATAAAATTCTAGTGGCAAAAATAAAGTGTGATCTTTGTTGTTGATGATTAATTTAATTTAATTTAAAAATTAATTTAACAAACATTGAATGCTGAGGTTTGTGGGGAATATAGGAACAAATATACCATCGCCCTCATTTTGTATATGATCTTTGAATAATATGGTGAAGATAGAGCTATAGACAAGTTAATCTGGCACAAAATTGAATGAAGTAAGATCAACAAAATAAACATGCATGGAAGAAGCCAGAGCAAGGGAGTATGTCACCAGCTAAGAACAATTACAGGATGGTTTAAAACAAAATTGCATTTTGAACGAGTCTTGAAGGATTGGTTTTCTTTTAAAAGCACAAAAATAATGAGGGTTATATGCTTATAACTATATGGTTTATAAAACAACATGAGTGAATATATGAGAACAGACAATTCCTGGACTTGTTTGCGATTTAGGGAAAAAATGGGGAATTGTTTTCAATGGATATGAAATTTCATTTACGCTAGATGATTAAGCTCTAGAGGTCTTCTGTATAACATTGTGCCTATAGTTGACAATACTGTGTGGCATATTTCAAAACTTGTTGGGGCTGGGCGTAGTGGCTCATGCCTATAATCCCAGCAGTTTGGGAGGCCAAGGTGAGAGGATTGCCTGAGCTTGCAGGTTTGGTACCAGCCTGGGCAATTTGGCAAGACCTCATCAAAAAAAGTAGCCGGGCATGGTGGCGCATGCCTGCAGTGCCAGCTACTTGGAAGGCTGAGGCGGAAGGATCACCTGAGCCCAGCAGATCAAGGCTGCAGTGGCCGTGAGCATGCCACTGCACTCCAACTTGGGTGACAGATTGAAACTCTGGGTCAAAAATAAATAAATAAACAACTTGTTAAGAGGACAAATCTCATGTTAATTGTTCTTATGACCAAAACAACAACAACAAACAAAAAACCACACAAACAAAAACAAAGCGAAATAAGGAAACTTTAAAAGGTGTTGGATATGTCCATTACCTTGATTGTGGCAATGGTCCTGTGTTCACATATGTCTAAACATCTTAAACTGTACATATTGATATGCATTTATTTGTATATTAATTATACTTCAATAAAACTGCTAAAAAACAGTAACTTGAGGGAGGCCAGTATAGAATGTAGAGGACAGAGGGACACAGTGTGAAATACAGCTGAAAGCAAAGACTCAGATGGGATTGTGGAGGCCCTTGTCCAAGATGAGGTTTGGACTTAATTGTGTAGACAAGGCCAGGCTCAGTGGCTCAGCCTGTAATCCTGCGCTTTGGGAGGCCAAGGTGAGTGAATTGCCTGAGCCCGTGGGTTTGAGACCCACCTGGGCAGCTTGGCGAGACCTCATCTCCACAATAAATTTTAAAAAATTAGCCGGGCGTGGTAGCGCATGCCTGTAGGTCCAGCTACTTTGAAGGCTGAGGCGGAAGGTTCGCCGGAGCCCAGCAGGTCGAGGCTGTGGTGGCCGGAAGCGTGCCACTGCACTCCAACCTGGGCAACAGCGTGAGACTCCAACTCAAAAAAAAAAAATTATGTAGACAGTAATGCACTTTGCAGGGATTACATGCCAGAGGTACTGGAAGATGGCAATATTGGAGGCAGGACCTAGAAGGCAATTATGACAGAGATCTGCAATACAACATCATGCCCATGTTGTGATGATGAAAGTCTGTATTGGAGCACATTCAATGAAGGTGGGTGGAGATGGTGGGAGATGCAAATTGTAGAGGAATCAGGGAAACATCTGCAGGACCCAATAGCACATCCCTTGTGTTATAGGTTGAGTTTATCTCCCCAAAGAAGATACATTGTGGTTTTACCCACCCCATAAATCCTACAAGAGTTTGCAGATATAATTGAGTTAAAACTAGATCATTAAAGTAATCTAAATCCAATGACCAATGTCCTTATAAGAGACAGAAAATTAGAAGTCATAGAGACACACAGAGGGGAAGGCCATGTAAAGATGGAGGCTTGGGTTGGAGCGATGCATCCACAGGACAAGATTGCCTGCAGCCACCGGAACCTGGGAGGAAGGCATGGAACTGGTTCTCCCTCAAAGTCTCCAGAAGGAACCACCTTTCCTAACACTTTGATTTTGAACTTCTAGATTCTAGTACTATGAGAGAATGCATTTCTGTTGGCCCAGCAACCCATTTTGTACGATAGCAGCCCTATGAAATTAATACAAACTGACATATCTTGGTACAGATTTGTTATCATTGTATTCCATCCATTGTGTTCTTTAATTTTCTACTCAGGGATAAACTTTCCATAGACCCTCATACTTCAAAAGGACATAAGGACACAGAGTATTTCATGTATGTCTTTAGGTTATGTTGTACCTTTTAATCTTTGCAACCAAAGCCTTACTGATTCCTCACACAGCACAAGACTGAGTCAAGCCTGTGAATGGTGTCTTGTACTTACACAAGAATTCAGGGACAAGGTGAGCTCCATTATAGCTTGTAGAGGAGCATTTTTATGTGCCACCTAGTTTCCCTTTCACAACTAAAGAACTTGCTTCCCAGCTATGCAAATGCCTCTGGTTGATAGCCTAAGCAGCCAACTTTCTACAAAAACTGCCCTTAGCTGAAGCGTGTTCCTTTGCAACCCTCTTTCAAGGGAGTCTCCTATTCTAGTGCAGCTTGCACCCAATGACTGGTCTATGCAGAAAGTTAAATTCTCAGCCTCCAGCCACAGCTCAGGACAACTTCGAAGGGCCATTCCAGCTCCAGAACTCTCTGTGGGGTCAGCTGAGGCCTTTCCATGACTGCATCATTGTCCTTCTGCCCAATCCTGTTTCCTTCCCTTCCCCCACTAGTATTGGTCACCAATGACTCCCTATAAAAGTTTCCCTGCTAGTCTTCCTCTCAGAATCTGCTTCCTGGGAAGCCACATCTGCAATAAAAATTGTGTTATACATAAAGCTCAAAGTGTCAGTGGGCAACTGGGAAACAAGTTCTGAAAATATGCTTATTCTTGTACTTTGCATCAGGCACAGAGAATCAGAGGGTTCTTTTGTGTTAATCTTCATATCATGCTTTCAGTCAATAAATGACTGACTTAGTGACTGTCTGTTGTTGGTCACATGCAGGCCCTGGGACTCTCAGTGTAATTTAGAAGAGACCTAGGCCATACAGTGGACCTCTGTTGAGTTCTTTGCTCACTTGTTTCTCTGACTTGCCCACCCAGTCCACAATGGCGAAGTGTGCACCGAGGTGATATAGAAGTGACACTATTCTCTGGTTATAGCTGATTGCTTCACTTCTAGACACCTCACCTATTTTCAGGCCAATCAGAATTTCTTCTGCAGGTGTTGAATCTTTGAATTAATTGTACAAAGATTAGGAAATTTAATTCACAACACTGCTATTTTGCCAGGATCATTTTATCGGCCTCTAAACACAAAATGACGCTGTGATTTTCAGGTTTCACTTTGATTGTCTTTGCACCTTTGGATAGAACAAATATCTTCTCTGTACCAAAGGTTCAGAGAAGGTATCCGGAATATGCATAAAATGAACAAAAGTATCCTAACTGATAAGACCTTAGAAATAATGTAGTTAGGAAGTTTTCTTTTTTATTTTACTTTACCAGTGAAACTTCTCTTCCTCTCACTCCCATCAGGCCCCTCCCCCTAACACACACAGACACACACACAGACACACACACAGACACACACACACACATACACACACCAGTATAATTGTGCATAGAATTCCCCATCTCTACAGGAGATATAAGCTATTGATAACGAATAAAAGGTCAGGCCCAGGATCCTGCAGTAGTTTCCCCTCTCCTAATGGACACCACTTAGAGCTCTTTGGAATATAGTTTGAAAATCAGGAGTGTCATAACATTCTTTCATTTTCCCAAACAAGGATAAGACTTCCCAGGAAGACATGATCCCATAATACTTTAGCACTGAAGCCCAGACTGGAACCTAGTCTCCTCATATATCTAGTAAAATTTCTTTTCCTTTTTTGATCCCTTATTAGGCTATAATGAGAAAATTAAACAAAACCTATTATGCCCTTCATATAGCTCAGAGATAAACGTTACATAAATTAAAAGCATTAATAAGATAAAAGCTCTATTTAGTCTTTAATGAAAGTTGAAAATATATCTGTGGTTCTTACTTTTGCAAAACATTCCATAAATCTGCCAGTATAAAACTAAACCACTAGTAGAGGAAAAACAAACATATTGTAAACCAAAAAAAAAAGAAAAGAAAAGAAAAGAAAGGAAAATTGCCAGCTGTTTCCTCCTTAAAAATAAAATAGAAATGGCTTTACATCTTTGAGCAGTCCCCAAGTATATCAGAATGTGCATGTATTGAATTGTGAAAAAGCATGGGAAGAAGATGGCGATGATGACAATAGTGAAAATGAGGTGATGACAACGCTGATGATGATCATACTGGTGGTTTTTGAAAAGGTGGCTGAAGTGAAAACCATGCTTGTGCTGCCAAAGTGCTGTTTGGGATTTTAATTTATTAGCTTATGTTTCAACCACCAGAATCTGGTCTCCAGCATGTAAAATAAGATTACCTGTGCACTCAGGAAGATTTTTAAAAATTATCCAAGTCTCACCTCCCCTCAGTATGTACTTTATCCATATAAATGCAACAGCTGTTTCTTGAAGTTGGTTGAAATGAGTTAGGTATGTCAAAGAATCAGAATCATATAAATAAGTTGTGGGGGGAGGGCAGAGATCATTAAGGGACATCTTTTCCCAGGATAAAAAGTATGCTGAATTCATTATTAAGATAATATGCAAAATTATTGTGAAAAGACACTCTTTTTCAAGGAAAGGCTATGAGTTGAGGAATATGTGAGGCAGAGATAATAATATAAGATTTGCAGAATTAACCTGAGCTCAATTACTGCTTAACAGCTGAATGACCTCTCTCTCTCTCTCTCTCTCTCTCTCTCTCTCTCTCTCTCTCTCTCTCTCTCCCCCTCCCTTCTCTCTCTCCCTGGCTGCCTTCTCTTCTCACTTCCTCCCTCCACTCTGACATGAATCTCTTTATTTGAAGATGGGATAACTATTGCTGCACAAGTTGATTTTGAGGTTTAAGTTGAAAGTGTCACTTTTAGTTTGCTCAAACTGAAGCTAGGAGGTCTCTTCTAGATAGGGCAACCATCCACCCCAGCTTGCTAATATAGTTCCAGTTTATCTGTTATACTGATTTAATTATTAATAACTCCTCTTTCACTGTCAAGAGCGTCCCAGTTTAGATGATCAATTCTATTGTCATCCTATTTATAGGGGATGTTGAAGAAGGAATTTATAGGTAATGAGACAGGTAATACTATTAAACTAGAATTTTGGATGTAGTAGGGAAAGAAAGTAGAGGGGAAATTGGTCTTTTCAAGAAAACCATTTAGAGAAAAAGGGAGATTTTATATTCAGGATCTTTAAAGCAGGAAAAAGCATGAGCCAAAACTTTGGAGAGAATAGAAGAAAATTGTAGATAGGACTGCCAAAGGGTGAAGATGTGGGGTGGAAAAAAAGGGGGAGAGAAATTTGTGGGGAGAAGCTAACTGTTCTGTGATGCAAAGACAAAGATGGATTAGGAAGTTTTGCTGTTTATTCTGTGAAACAATTACTCTTTTACAAGTTCATCAACTCAATCAAGAGAAATTACCAACCTTATCTTTCAAAACTTTTGAAAATAGATAGAATTTTCCTTTGAAGACAGCAAAACCCTCATATTTTCCCCAAAGGTCAACTAGTGCTAGTCAAATGGCTAAGGCCATAGAGAAATGAGCCAGAGATACCTTTGTCAGTGCTGAGACTCACAGAAAAGGTATCATGGTCTATAATTATAGAGAATGAAGCTGTCTCTAGAATTCTTTGGGTCTTAGGGATTCTGATTTTTTTCTGGCAAACAATTAAAGCAAAAACCAAACTTGTATTTAAAAAGGTTAGAGACAGGTAGATTTTTGACCTAAACAGAAAACCTCAAAGGATGACAGTCTAAAACATTTGACTTTTAACATTTTGTGAAACTACTACATGCAAGACACCATTTTAACAATATATATGTACAAGCCCATGTACTCCTCCCAAGAACCCTGTGATACTGGGATAGAGACGCTATTACTGATTCTATTTTATAAATGAGACAAGAAAATAGACCAAAGAACAGACATACTTTGACAAAGTTCACATGAGTAATAATGAATTAAATCAATATTCAAATGCAGGGTGTCTGGCTCAAAACACCTGCAACTTTGCTGTAGTTCCTCTTCATACAGTGTACCACAGGGGTGACTGCAATAATCAAAACTACATAGACTGAAGAAGAGGAGATTCAGTGCAGACATGATACTATCTTTCAATTTCAGAAGAGTTGTGGTGGGGAAGAAAGCACTACTCAGGATAGAAACAAATAGAAGGTTGTAGCAGGGGGGTTGCTATTTCATATGGAAAGTTCTTTCAGTTCTTAAAGCCATGGGACAGTCTTCCAGGCAGTGTCTGCAGGAAGACACTAAATGGTAGAGAATTGCCTGTCAAGGATACAGAGATAGGCATTTTCATAGAGAGAAAAAGCGGCGCTTTTATCCCCCCAAATCTCAGCCTTTAGAAAATATGGAAAGCTACAACTGCTATGAAATCCTGTGAAGTTGTCAGTGGTATAAAAGAAACAAACACATTAAAAAAAAAAAAAAGCGAACTGGCACATAGCGGACTAAATAAACAGTCAACCAGTCAAATGCAGCATTGAACCTGACTGCACAAAATAGCTCATTTTGTGGCTTGTTCCTATGCTTGTTTCTGCCACTTTCTGACACCATGTATTCTAATCCTAAATTTCTATAGGAACTGAAATCAAATAATTACAGAAAGAGAGCTCTATATGTTTAGTTAAATCTCTTTGGAGCAGAAATTCAAACAATTTGGAATTGCATACCATTTAATAGTCTCATTCTTCCTTAATGTGCAACTGGATTTCACCAAACTGTAGAAAGTCACTGTTTGTCCTAGGGTTGAGTGCCTACTATGTGCTGAAACTAGGAATAGAGATATTAACGTGGGGAAGTTGCTTCCCAAGGAACTCACAATCTTGAGGAAAACGGAAAAGTAAACAGACCCCAATAACACATATAATAAGAAATGATAAAACAGTAAAGACCAAGGTCTGTAAATGTAATCTTAGAGCCCCACCAAGAGCATGTTACTATTACCATGGTGAGAAAAAAAAATGTGTTATAAAAATCTAGGTGCTGTAAAAACAGAATCTAAACCTGGGTCCCAGGGAGCACATCACCAAGAGGCAGGCTGTGACTCAAACTTGGCCATCAACACAGGGTCAAAGAGATAATGGTTCTAGTCCTATCTCTGCTTCTTATTAGTAGGTGATTGAATGTAGTGTTGGCTTGAGAGAACTTGCTGTTCTCTCAATAAAACTGTCTTTCTGTCCAACACCTCAAAACAGATGCAAACAGCATCTATACCAAACAAATAACTGTATGGAACTCTTCCAAAATATTTTTTCTCTCTTGCTTAGAGTGGTGACATGGGTTTCACACTATATTGCAATAAAAATATAATATAATCTCCTGGATTTGAGCCTAGGTGGGTCCTTGGTGGATCATTGACAGTAGGTGTGATAATTAAACCCTGTAAGTCTCTACTTACACACCTAGAAAATGGGAGTTGTTATCTGACCCACACTTCTCAAGGTTGTTGATAAGATTTAATGAGACACTGTCTGTAAAACTACTCTGTAAACTGGGAAATGTTATCACAGCAGAGAGATACTACAACTGACACAAAATTTAACTGTTTGCCTTGCTCAAAAAGAAACATTCGGTTTAGTTTGAGGGTGTTGTTAATTGCTGTTAATGAGAATCACATGCATGACTTTTTAACAGCAAATGAAATCAGTCTCCAATCTCAAGAGGCATCCCACCCCCTCCACACACTCTATCTCATTACTCCTTGATTTTGATTGTCACTCTTTTCACTACTTGATGTTTCTGTTTATTCTTTTGCTATGTTTGTTTCTCTGCATTAGATGTGACTGCCACATAAGTGGTGGCCCTCTCTGTCACATTAAATGCTCCATTACCCATGCCTGAAATAGTCATGGTCATGAACTAGCCACCTTATGGGTGATCACAGAATAAGTAAATAGATGGATGCATCCACAAACAGATGGAAAGTTTTAGGGTACTAAGAACATCTAAAAGAAGTTCCTATTTCTATTTTCCAGATAAGATGTTAGGAAGCTAAGTTACGTGCCCAGATAGTAAGAAAATGATTCTTTCTAATGCCAAATCTCAAGTCTTATTTTTCAACATATCATGAGTGGATCTCCTCTTTGGTGGTGTATTAGTTTGCTGGGGTTGCCATAACAAAAGTCATAGTCTGGGTGGCTTAAACAACAGAAATCTATTTTCCCACCGTTTCTGAAGCTTGAAGTTTGAAAAGAAGGTATCAACAGGGTTGATTCCTTCTGAGGCCTCTCTCTTTGGTTTGTAGATGTTTACCTTCTCCATCTGTCTTCATATGGTATTTCCTTTGTAACTATCTGCACCAAATTTTCTTTTCTTATAAATATACAGTCATACTGAATTTAGACCTACACATAATTAATTTTAGCATAATTACGTCTTTAAAGACCCTGTTTCTAAATGCAGTCCTATTCAGCGGCATTAGGAGTTAGGACTTCAATATATAAATTTTGGAGAGACACAATTTAGTTCATAACAGGTGGTGACATGAGTTACCACAGTCTAGTTGTATTCTGTCACCAATACACATGATAATGGCTAATCAAATTGAAAGTTTCTATAAGCAGTATCATCCATGGCTCTCTCACCTATCATCTGACATGTCCTAGAAAGATCCTCATTGAAAATGAAGAGAATTATCTATTTCAAAGGCCCTGAATGAGCACCTAGTTTATGCCAGTCACTATGCTAGTTAAGAGGCCAGAAGATGAATAAGACAGGCTAAGCCCCTACTCTCAAGGAGTATCCATACTAGTAGAGGAAGCATACACGTTAATAAAGAAGGATGACGTAGGGTGTTTGCTGCTATAACAGAAAGAAACATGGCACTCTGATAGAGTACAGAAGGACAGTTAACGTGAATTTAGGGTGGGATGAGTATTACAAAGTGGAGTAATTTCTAAAGTGGCTTATAAGACAATTCGAAGGTAGTCAGGAAAGAGAAGATGTAAGCATAGTGAATTGAATAGTGCCCCTCCAAAAAGATATACTTGCCACAACTTCAGAATTTGACCTTATTTAGAATAAGAGTCTTTGCAGATATTATTAAGGTAAGGTTCTACAGATGAGAATATCTGAGGTTTGCATGGGCCTTATATCCAACGACAAGTATTGTTTTTTGGTTTGTTTTTTTTTTTGAGTTGGAGTCTCACTCTGTCGCCCAAACTGGAGTGCAGTGGCCGCTCCCGGCCACCACAGCCTCGACCTGCTGGGCTCCAGCAATCCTTCCGCCTCAGCCTTCCAAGTAACTGGAATTATAGGCGTGCACTACCACGCCCGGCTAATTTTTTTTTTTTTTTTTTATTGTAGAGATGAGGTCTCGCCTGCCCAGGCAGGTCTCGAACCCGCAGGCTCAGGCAATCCACTCACCTCAGCCTCCCAAAGACACAGGATTACAGACTGAGCCCGGCGCCAAGTATTGTTTTAAAAGATGGGAAAGGAGAAGACACAGAGACAGGTCATGTAAAGACAGAGGCAGAAATTAGAGCAATGTGCCTACAAACCAAATAATGCCAAGGATTGCTGACAGTCACTAGAAGCTAGGAGAAAGGCATGGAACGAAGTGTCCTTTAGAGTCTCCAGAAGAAATCAGCCATGCTGACACCTTGATTTCATTCTGCTAGGCTCTTGACTTAGGATGTAACAACCTGCTGTTGCCTTAAGCTATGCAATAGCTTATGGTATGGTAAATTGTTACAGCAGCCCTAGAATACTATAATAAATCAGTACGTGTTCTAAATGGGAAATAGCATCACAAAGTTTTAGTGGAAGAGCCTTGGTAAAGAACTACAAGTAGTCTAAGTAACAGAGCAGAGTATGGATCAGAGTAGTGAGAAGTAAGCTTCATGAGATAGGTGGAGGTCAGATCCTGATGGGAAAGTCTTTTGGAATTAGTCACTTTCCCATTTTGGGATGTGAATTCATCTTCAACAAAATGAGATCACTGAAGTTAATACTCTTAAGAACCTTTAAATTGAAATAAGAACACTTCTAAAAGTCAGATAAGAGGTCAGGGAAATGGTAGCTGAGCCAGTCGGACTATACGAGTCCCCACGTGAGTGAGTGAGTGTCTGAAAAATTTTGTGTGCGTGCTGGTGAGGAAGTGGGCATATGAGTGACTGTCTGAGTAAGGGCTAGTGAGCTAGTGGCCAGGACTCTCCTGGTACAGTGGCTGGTACCACAGCTGCTGGGTTTGGACCCTAGCAATTCCTGGGACGCAGAAGCCGAGAGCCATTTTCTTTTTCTTTTTTTTTCTTTCTTTCTTTCTTTTTTTTAAATCAACAAACACTCCCTGGGAAGAAAATGCTGGGAGAGACTGTCTAAGTGGGGCTCATGAGCTGGTGGCCAGGTACCTGGTGCAACAGCTGGTACTGCTGCTTCTCTGCTTTATCCCTGGCTCTTCCCAGGTCACAGAAGTGGAGCGCCATTGTTTTTTTTAAAGATGGACAGAAGTTTTCCAGATCGCTGGAGCCCAGCAGGTCGAGGCTGCGGTGGCCAGGAGCGACCACTGCACTCCAGTCTGGGCGACAGAGTGAGACTCCAACTCGGAAAAAAAAAAGAAAAAGATAAAGAAAAAGCAACAGGGGGAAACTATCACCCCAGTCTCTCCCTCACCATTGTAGCAAGAGAGAGACTGCTCTGGGTTTTGCCTCACCACTTCAGTACCTGACAGAGTGCTGGCAGGGGCTACGGATGGAGTCCAGAGGCAAGTTCCCGTGGAAGAGGACAAGAGAGGCACTCCACCACTATCTTG
>NW_007245977.1:136275-138936 GCF_000164805.1 Carlito syrichta
GGGAATGCAATGGCCGCTCCCGGCCACCACAGCCTCGACCTGCTGGGCTCCAGAGATCCTTCCACCTCAGCCTTCCAAGTAGCTGGAACTACAGGTGCGTGCTACCACGCCCAGCTAGTTTTTTATTTATTGTAGAGATGAGGTCTCGCCAAGTTGCCCAGGCGGGTCTCAAACCCACGGGCTCAGGCAATCCACTCGCCTCAGCCTCCCAAAGGCACGGGATTACAGGCTGAGCCACCGAGCCCAGCTTCCACCACTATCTTGAAGGTGGGGCAGGAAAGTGCTCTGACTTGCTCACCATGGACTAACAGACCCAATCTCTGTCATTGGTGCATCAACTACTCAGGGATTGATCATGACTCAGAGGGGAACATCCTAAGAGCACAAACTTCAGAGGGAGCTGAGGATTGCTGAGTTCCAGGTGCCCCACCCCCTACCCTGATCCAGCTATGGAACAAAGGGTGTGGTCAGAAATGTACCAGGAAGAACTCCAAAGAGATCAGTGGTGAGTGTGGGACTGACCCAAACCCCTTCCTCCCCAGCAATCCTCTGAACGTCAGACCCACACAGCTGGGCCACGACTGAGGGGGACAAACCCAGGTAGAGCCTGAATGTCAGTCACAATAGGAGAACTCCATCCCAGGATAGACCTGACTGGAGCACCCCTGGTGAGAGTACACACCTGGGGAAGAGACAATCCTGTACCTTCCCATGGGAGGAGATCTACATGACCATATGAGAGTGAGAGGGGAGGACTACAGCCCCATCTACCTCCACTGCCGGTCCTCCTTCCCTGATTCATTTCCAGAGGAAAGATTGAAAGAGATGGCTATGCAGGAGAGATCTGATTAGAGGAACACATACAGAGCTTGCCTTAAGAAGGCAGGTGTTTTGTTTTTTTTAATTTTCAATTTTTTAATTTAAAACTTTTTTTTGACTGTTTGTTAGTTCATGAATGTGCATGAATGTGTATGTGAGGGTTTGAGCTGCATCCCCTCCCCAATTTTTTCTTTTCTTTTTCTGTTTCTTTCTTCGTTATTTTCTTTCTATTTGTGTATGTGAATGATTGAGTGTTCATCTTTTGATTTTGTTGTTATTGTGTGTTATTGCTCTTTTGTTGTTCTGAATTTTTTGTATTCAATTTTTATAGTTTAAGGGGTGTGTCAATATATGTGTGAGGGTTTTACCTGAATCCCCCCTTTATTTTCCCTTCAGTCTTTCTGTTTTTCTTCTCTATTTACTTTGTGCTAGGTATATGTGCATGTATTTAGTTTTCTTGGGATTTTGTTGTTTGTTTTGTTTTGCTTTGTTGTTATTCCAGTTTGTTTTGGGGGTGTGTGTGTATGTGTTGCATTACTTTTGCACTGGTTTCTTTTTAGCATCATCATAGAGTAGTGGGGGTGGGTGGGCTTCAGGAAACACATATCACAATAAGTGAATATTTTAATTTGCAAGTAGTTTCTGATTCCTAGTGCCCCATCCCCCACTTTATTCAAATTTCAAAAACTACAAGAGACAGCAAAGCTTCCCATCCACCATCCTATTTCAAAATAGAAAAATCCAGAGTCCAGATCAGGGAAGAATAGAAGACTGAGCAAACATCAAAAGGGAAAGCCTCTCTGACTGACACTGAATGGGAGTGTCATCGTTGTGGCCCATGGCCCCATCTGGGCCCAGCTCGGCCCTCTGCACACGTGGAGTCACCACTGTCGTCCACCCACCAGGTCTGTCACTACTCTTGCCATGCAGCCAGGAGGAGGGGCAGGGTGGGTAGGGTGAGGTGAGGCGGGCCAGTGGCAGAGGACTGCACGGGCAGCACAGGTGCCAAAATGTCCAACTGAGTAGTCTGCTGGGAAGCCAGTCATGCCAGGAGCTGAATAATAGAACTGAAGAGAAAAACAAAAGATATGACACAAATGAGGAAAAAATCAAAGAAAGACCTCAGACAATTTCAAGTGTACTAAAGACAAAACTCCTGAAAAATCAGACCTTGGTACCCAAACAATGAAAGTCACCAAAGGCTATCCCCAGAATATGACAGGGATTAGGGAATGGATGGAAAGAGTGAATAAGACTCAAGAAAGACAAGATGCAACACTAAAAGAACTTGTAACAGATTTTGGCAATAAAAATTTTCATCCAGGAAGTAAATAACATGACAAGCATGGAAAGCAGAATTAATCTAGGCTGAAGAAAGAATCTCAGAACTTGAAGACCAGAACATGGAATTAATCCGATCTGTGAGCAACATAGAAAGAAGACTCAGAAGGAAAGAACAAAGCCTACAAGAGATATGCAATTATATCAAGAGGCTGGACTGGCGCCAGATTGATATCCCAGAAAAAGAAAGGGAAACGGAGAACAATTGGAGAAAGTATTCCAGGAGGTAATCCAAGAAAACTTGCCCCATCTCACCAGAGATATGACCAACCAAACACAAGAGATACAGAGAACCCTCACAAGATATCAAATGAGAAGACCAACCCCTAGACACATAGTAATTTGCCTACACAAAATAGGCACACAAAAATATTCCTAAAGGCAGCAAAAGAGAAAGGTCAGACTACCTACCAAGGAAAACTAATCAGAATAGCAGCAGATCTATCAGCAGAAACACTACAAGCAAGAAGGGACTGGAGCCCTATATTCAAAGTCCTCAAA
>NW_007245977.1:138956-144593 GCF_000164805.1 Carlito syrichta
TTTTCTTTTTTTAAAAATCAACAAACCCTCCCCTGGGAAGAAAATGCTGGGAAAGAGTGTCTAAGTGGGAGCTCATGAGCAAATGGCCCAGACCCCTGGTGCTACAGCTTCTCTGCTTCATCCCTGGCTCTTCCCAGATCATAGAAGTTGAGCACTATTATTTTTTTTTAATGGACAAAAGCAGTGGGGAGAAAATATCTCCTCAGGTTCTCCCTCACCAGTGCAGCAGGAGACAGACTGCTGGCTCCTGGCTTTGCCTCACCACTTCAGCACCTGGCAGCACTGGCAGCAGGGGCTGCAGAGGGAGTCCAGAGGCAAAGTTCCATGGAAGAGGACAAGAAAGGCACCCCATCACCATCTTGAAGGTGGGGCAGGAAAGTGCTCCAACTTGCTCACCACAGAGCAATAGAACCAATCTCTGTGACTGGCAAATCAAGTACTCAAGGATTGATCATGACCCAGAGAAAATATCCTGAAAGCACAAACTTTGGCGGGATCTGATGAGTGCTGAGTTCCAGGCACCCCACCCCTTACCCTGATCCAACCATGGAACAAAGGGTGTGGCCAGAAAAGGAGGAGGAAGAACTCCAAAGAGATCAGTGAACAAATCCAGAGACATGATTAAGAAAAATAGAAGACTGAGCAAACATCAAAAGGGAAAGCCTCTCTCACTGATAACAGAACTAAAGAGGAAAAAATGAGATCTTTCACAAATGAGGAAAAACCAAAGAAAGATCTCAGGCAATTTCAGGTGCACCAAAAATAAAACTCCTGAAAAATCAGACCTTGGTGCCCAAACAATGGAAGTCACCAATGACTAGCCCCAGAATATAACAGGGATTAGGGAATGGATGGAAAGAGTGAATAAGACTCAAGAAAGACAAGATGAAACACTGAAAGAACTTGTAACAGAGATTTTGGCAATACAAAATTTCATCTAGAAAATAAATAACAAGATGACAAGCATGGAAAGTAGAATTAATCTAGCTGAAGAAAGTATCACAGAACTTGAAGACCAGAACATGGAATTAACCTAAACTGTAAAAAACAGAGAAAGAAGACTCAGAAAGAAAGAATAAAGCCTACAAGAGATGTGCAATTATATCAAGAGACCGAACCTATGCCTGATTGGTATCCCAGAAGAAGAAAGGGAAATGGAGAACAACTTGGAGCAATTATTCCAGGAGGTAATCCAAGAAAACTTTCCCCATCTCACCAGAGATGTGACCAATCAAGCACAAGAGATACAGAGAACCCCCACAAGACATCAAATGAGAAGACTAACCCCTAGACACATAGTAATTTGCCTACACAAAGTAGGCACAAATGAAAAAATCCTAAAGGCAGCAAGAGAGAAAGGTCAGACTACCTACCAGGGAAAACCAATGAGAATAGCAGCAGACCTACTGGCAGAAACACTACAAGCAAGAAGGTACTGGAGCCCTATATTCAAAGTCCTCAAAGATAAACAATTTCAACCAAGAATTTCCTATCCAGTCAAACACAGCTTCATCAGTGATAGAGAATTAAAATCCTTCCCAGACATCCAATCCCTAAGAGATTATGCAGCTTCCAAACCGACTCTACATGAGACACTTAAAAAGGTATTAAGCACAGAAGAAAGAAAGAAAAAAGAATGACCACACACTTCCCAAGAGTACAGCAGAACACAGAATCAACAGAGAATACAGTGCAACAAGAAACTTGAAAACATATACATACATTAACACCAAAGCCAACAGAAAACAAAACTTTATAAGAACCTCATGACAGGGATAAACAATCACATTTCAATAATCAGCCTGAATGTGAAAGGACTAAATGCACCACTGAAAAGACACAGAATGGCGGACTGGATAAGAAACCATGACCCAATTATTTGTTGCATACGGGAGACTCATCTCACTTCAAGGGATGTACACAGACTCAAAGTTAAAGGATGGAAAATGAGTTTCCAGGCAAATGGATCACTAAAAGAAGGCAGAAGTTGTGATCTTAATATCAGACAAAACCACCTTTAAGCTATCAAAAATTTTAAAAGATGCAAAAGGACACTACATAATGATAAAATGTTCAATCCATTAACAAGAAATATCCATCATAAACATATATGCACCCAACACAGGAACACAAGCATTTATAAAGCAACTACTAAATAAAAAAAGATATTGACTCTAACACTATTATAGCAGGGGACTTGAATACCCCACTAATAGCCCTAGATAGATCATCAAGGCAAAAAAATCAACAAGGAGATCTAGAACCTAAACTTGACACTTGACCAAATGGACGTAATAGATACCTACAGATTATTCCACCCAACAACCACAGAATATACATTCTACTCATCACCACATGGAACATACTCCAAGATTAATCACATCCTTGGCCATAAATCAAGCATAAACAAATTCCATAATGTGCCATGCACATTCTCAGACCACAATGAAATAAAAATAAATATCAACACCAACAACATTTCCCCAAAGCCCACAAAGACATGGACACTAAACAGCAGAATGCTGAACAACTACTAGGTCAACACTGAAATCAAAGCAGAAATAAAAGATTCCTGGAAACAAAGGAAAGTGAAGAAACATCTTACCCAAACCTCTGGGATCAGTTTTTTTACCCAAGCCATGAAATCAGTTCTAAGAGGAGAATTTATATCTCTACGAGCACACATCAAAAAACAGAAAGATCACAAGTGGAGAGCCTAACAAATCACCTAAGGGAGCTGGAAAAAGAAGACTACCAAAATCCCAACTTTATGAGAAGAATCCACATCACAAAATTAAGAACCCAAATATGGGACATAGAAGACAAAAATATTATTGAAAATAAAAACAAAACAAAAAGCTGGTTCTTTGAAAGAGTTAACAAGATTGATGGGCCCCTAGTGAGAATGACGAAGGAAAAAAAAGAAAAAGCACAAATAAACACAATCAGAAATACAAAAGATCAAATCACAACTGACCCCGAAGAAATACAAAAGATTATCAGAGATTACTATGTAATCTTATGAAAACAAACTTTATAACCTAAATGAAATGGAGGACTTTCTGACATCACACAATCTCCCTAGGTTAAAACAAGAAGACATTGCTACACTAAATAGACCAGTAACAACTCAGGAAATTGACTCTGTCATATGAAGACTACCTACAAAAATAAGCCCTGGACTGGATGGATTTCCAGCAGAATTCTACAAAATGTACTAGGAGGAGCTGATACCAATCCCATTGAAAGTATTCCAGGCAATTGAGAAAGATGGAATTCTCCCCAAATCATTTTATGAAGCTAACATCACACTGATACCCAAACTGGGTAAAGATCCAACAAAAAAAGAGAACTACGGCCAATATCCCTTATCAACATAGATGTAAAAATCCTCAACAAGATTCTAGCAAATTGGATCCAAAAACTCATCTCCAAAATCATCCACCATGACCAAATAGGCTTCATACCTAGGATGCAGGGCTAGTTTAACAATTGCAAGACCATAAATGTAATTAAATACGACAACAATTGTAAAAACAAGAAACACTTGATTATCTTATTCGATGCAGAAAAAGCTTTTGATAAAATCCAGCATCGCTTCTTGATAAAAATCCTCAAACACCTAGGAATAGAAGGAACATATCTAAAAATGGTAAGTGCCATCTACGATAAACCCACAGCTAACATGTTGCTAAATGGACAGAAACTGGAAACATTTCCCCTGAAAACTGGAACAAGACAAGGAAGGCTGCCCACTCTCACCCCTCTTGTTCAACATTGTGTTGGAAGTACTAGCTCGGGCAATTAGACAAGAGAAGAAAATCAGGGGTATCCAAATAGGAAAAGTGAAAGTCAAGTTATCCTTCTTTGCTGATGATATGATCCAAGAGAATATGTCAAAAACCTGTTTGCACTAATAAAGGACTTTGGCAAAGTCTCAGGGTACAATATTAATGTGCAAAAGACAGTTGCATTCCTATACACCAACAACAAGTAGACATAGACCCAAATAAAAAGCACAATCCCATTTACAATAGCCACAGAAAAATGAAATACCTCAGCATCATCCTTACCAGAGAAGTGAAAGACATTTACAATGAGAACTATAATACAATGCCCAAAACAATCCTTAGCAAAAGAAACAAAGCAGGAGGTATCACACTTCCAGACTTCAAACTTTACTATAAGCCTACAGTAATCAAAACAACCTGGTATTGGTATAAGAACAGGCACATAGACCACTGGAACCAATAGAGATTTTGGAAGCAAAGCATCAATTTCTCAACCAACTCATCTTTGACAAAGCCTCCACCAACAACCACTGGGGAGAGGAGAACCTATTCAGTAAATGGTGCTGGGAAAACTGGCTGACCACATGCAGAAGATTGAAACAGGACCCCTACCTATCACCATACACAAAAATTAACTCTAAATGGATCAAAGACCTAAACATAAAACCTCAAACTATAAGAATCTTAGAAAACGCAGGAGACACCCTTATGGAAATTGGAACTTGGAACCAATTCCTATTCAGAACCCTAAAGGTCAATACCTTAAGAAATAAGATAGACAAGTAGAACCTCATCAAACTCACAAGCTTCTGCAAAGCAAAAGAAACCATCAAGAGAGTGGGGAGACAGTCCACAGAATGGGAAAAAATAGTTGCCAACTGTATATCTGACAAAGGCCTAACATCTGGGATCTACAAGGAACTCAAATGTGCTGAAAGGAAAAAAACAAACAACCCCTTTAAAAAGTTGGCAAAAGACATGAATAGACATTTCTCAAAAGAAGATATATGGACAGCCAACAGACACATGAAAAAGTGCTCAGCCTCACTCATCATCAGAGAAATGTGAATCAAAATCACATTGAGATATCACCTAACCCCAGTAAGAATGGTCATCATTAATAAAACAAACAACAACAGATGCTGGCGAGGATGCAGAGAAAAAGGAATGTTTCTGCACTGCTGGTGGGAATGCAAACTAGTGCAATCTCTTTGGAAGACAGTGTGGTGATTTCTGAAAGAACTAGAAATTGACCTTCCATATGATTCAACAATTCCTCTATTGGGATTATATCCAGAGGAACTCAAAGTATTCTACAAAAAAGATACCTGCACATGTATGTTTGTTGCAGCTCTATTCACAATAGCAAAAACATGGAACCAACCATGTTACCCATCGAAGCTGGACTGGATAAAAAAGAAAAGTTGGTACATATACACAATGGAATATTATGCAGCCATAAAGAAGGACAAACATATGGACTTCACAGCAACTTGCATGGATCTGGAGTCAATCATACTCAGTGATCTATCACAGAAACAAAGAACAGAGTACCATATGTTCTCACTCATAAGTGGACCTTGAACAATTATAACACTACAGGAAAGGGATTGGCAGCAGAGGGAAACTATCGGCGGGGGGGGAGGGTTGGCAGTTGAGAAAAACTGCTAGGGGAGGGAGGGACATACCTTATCAACAAGGGTACCTGCATAATCAATGTTTTTATACCTAACCTGAATTGTATCCCACATCTCTATTTTTAAAAAGAAACCATCAAGAGAGCAGGGAGACAGCCTACAGACTGGGAAAAAGTATTTGCCAACACCAGGTCTGACAAAGACTTAAC
>NW_007245977.1:144658-145307 GCF_000164805.1 Carlito syrichta
AGCAGCCAACAAACACATGAAGAAATGTTTAACCTCACTAATCATCAGGGAGATGCAAATCAAAACCACATTGAGATACCACCTAACTCCAGTCAGTATGGCAATTACCAACAACTCAAAAAATAACAGCTGCTGGAGAGGGTGTGGCAAAAAGGGAACACTTCTACACTGTTGGTGGGAGTGTAAACTAGTGCAACCTCTGTGAAAAGCAGTGTAGCGATTCCTAACAGCTCTAAATATCAACCTCCCATATGACCCCACAATCCCCCTACTGGGAATATACCCTGAAGAACTCGAATCACTCTATAAAAAAGATACCTGCACACGTATGTGTATCACAGCATTGTTCACAATAGTGAGAACCTGTAAACAACCATGCTGCCCATCAAAAGAGGACTGGATTAAAAAAATGTGGTACACATACACGATGGAATACTGTGCAGCCATAAAAAAGAACAAAATCATGAATTTTGCAGCAACCTGGATGGAACTAGAGTCTATAATACTGAGTGACCTCTCACAGAAACAAAGATCCAAGTATCACATGTTCTCACTCATATAATGGACCTTGAACATCCAATGTAATGCTATAAGA
This sequence comes from Carlito syrichta, assembly GCF_000164805.1. NCBI lineage: Eukaryota > Metazoa > Chordata > Mammalia > Primates > Tarsiidae > Carlito > Carlito syrichta. The sequence goes on from NW_007245977.1 coordinate 145,254, forward strand.
AAATGACTGACAGTACTGGGAAACTATGGGGAGGGGGAAGGGAGATGGGATTAA
>NW_007245977.1:145327-182522 GCF_000164805.1 Carlito syrichta
GATGGGGAAACAACTCTTATCAACAGGGTGCCTGAATGAAACGTAATTGTACACCTAACCTTTAACTGTACCCCACAAAACCATATTAAAAATATTGATTATGAAAAAAAAATTTTATAGAGGACCCATTAAAAAAGTCAGATAAAATTAATTTGCTTTTTACTCATAGAAAGAGCATATCAAAAAGTCTAAAATAAGTTAAAACCCAAATTTTAATTAGAAACTAAAACAATTTTGAAGGCTTTTGCATTTTTGTCACCTCATCTATCTTTCACTTTTGCCATAGTCCACTATTCTGGTGATCAGATTATAAGAAGATTTAGAGTAGAAGGCTGCAAGTAAACCAACCCACTGGAATTGAGACCTATGATACGATTTTTTGTCCCAAATGTTATCTCACTTCCTTGTCTATTCTTTGTCCTTTGCAACATTGCTAAGACATGGAGAAGAATAAAGTACTGGCTTGAAGGAGCTCAGGGTCTATGAGGGAAAACAAAGAGGGAAGAGATCGTTGTAACAAAAAGGTGCACACATGGAACCAAGATAAATAGAAAAGAAATAGAAAAGGGGCATGAGGAATCAATAGAGGTGACCCTTGAAAATGGAAACCACATAAGCAAAGGTACAAAAGCTTGAAGCAGCATGGTGAGTTCCAGCAGCATTCAAACAGATTCTATGATAAGTGGACAGTCATAGGTGGGTAGTGGTGAAACAGAGAAAGGAGATGAATTTCTCTTGCCCTATGTAGCCATTTGAGAAACTCTGGCACTTTCGGCTATCTCATCCAGCTCTTGGATTTCTGTGAGACTTCTAAGTATGTTGCTCTCCTCAGTCCCACTCATCCTCGTAGTTTTGTTCATGTGGAACTCACTATATGATCACAAACTCTCCTCACTCAATTGATAGTCCAGTCCCCCTACCCTCTTAACAGGGATGCATTTTGGTGCCAGAGATAGAAAACCAATTTGGATTAGTTTAGACAAAAAGAAGGAGCTATTTATTTTTGTCTTATGTATTTGAGAAGAATAAAAGTTGAACTGGGAAAACTGCAAGAATAGTTTCTCCATGAAAAAAAAAAAAGTCAAGAGTCCAGATTGGTTCAGCTTAAGTCACATGCTCACCATATAAATCAATCACTTGCTGAATGAGATTCTGGTATTGGTTCAAATTGTTTTGGGCACTCAATTTTGGAGGAATTACTTTGTTCAGTGACATGTCCTCTGAGTACTTACCATTAAGGGAGAGAAGGCGGGAATTGGGGCAGAGTTGGAATAGTTGAATTGTTCAAAAAAGGAAAAAGAACAACAGATGTTGACACTGGTACAATTGTCATGAGCTAAGAAATAATCCTAATTTTTGTCACTACATCCTCCTTTCCAACTCCTACCAACAGTGATCATCTGTCTTTACTTTTCTTGTAGTGTAGTCTGTGCCTCACAGATTGCAAATTCTAGAAACCTTGAGATCAGGTCTAAATATGGTTACTAACCTGAAAATCTCAGAGAACAAAGATCCTAAGACTTTGAAATGCATAAAAGGGAGGTCAGAAACCCATGCATATTTTAATTTCTTGGGTCCCCCTAGAGTCTACTGCTGAGATTCAGAAATCTTACTGAAGCACAATCTAATGAACACATATAGGTGACTTTATGCCCTATAATAAATGAAGAGAAGACAGCCAGAATTGTGCGTGAGGAAACAGAAAGGAACATTACTTGGAGATAGGCACTGACATTGAAAGAGAGGAGGAAACCATCACAAAAGTAGAACTAATTGATCCCCTTAGTGAAAAAGTAAATAACTCCAGATTACTCAGTAAGATCCTGAGAGTAATCCATGGGTCCAAAAGGCCTTTGCTTTGCCTGCAAGATTGAGGAGAGCCTGGGTTCTTGGTTCCATAAAGGAACACTTAAGACATCTCTTCTTCTAGATTGTAGGATCTGTGGTAGTTCTGATGATACTCCCACCTACATTGGCAGGTAATGCGTGTCAGAGATGTCTTCTCTGTAGGGCAACACAAAGTCAGACTGGCCTGTGCTTGAGTTCAGATCAGGTTTTTGGAATCAGGTGGGTGTGTGTAGATATTTTTAAGCTGGGAGACAGTGTCACCAAAAGAGCCAAACAGCTGAGCCTTTCTTTTAGTTTCCAGAAGACACGTCAGTGTACAGGTTTGAGTGAGGAGTATGTTCCCTTGGCCATCAGCCCAGGCCCCTCTATGACTGTGCCAAAGGTGGGGATGCGTGGGAGGACACAGCTCATTGTGGCAAACCTCAGCTCCCCAGTATGTCTGGCTCTGGCAACCACCAAAGGTTAAAATAATTTTAATAAAGTCTTAATGAACAACTGAAAGCCTCAGAGTTATTCCTGGGTCAATGTTATTCCAACATCGGTCCATTTTGTTAGAGTCATTTACCATCATGGTTCATGTCAACCACTCATCTATGAAATATTTGAAGAACACTAAAATGAATATTTATAGTAAGCACAATGGAGTTCACCATGTGCCAAGAACTGTGCTAAGCTTTTGCTGACATTACCTTATTTAGTCCTCAAAATAATAATAGGAGGTAGCTCTTATTGCTCCTATATTATAGATAGGCAAACTGAGGCCTTGCAAAACTAAATCATGTTTTCATAATTACCTGGAGAATAAATGGTGCTGAGTAGATTCAGATCTATATCTATCCAACACCAAGCTTATGTGTTTTTTATTGCTATATGATACAAAGTCTTTACATATGAATCAGGCCCATGTTTATGATGTGGACATAGAAATAAATAAAATCACATTTCTGCCCTCAAACTTCTCAAGTTGATTACAATACAGTAGTGTGGGAATACAAATGTCCTAGGTAAACCTTGGGAGACTGTGAACATGTTGAGGAAAAATGACAAATCCAGTCTAGGGAATCAGAGAAGTTTTCCTGGCAGAGGTGATTCTGAGTAGGGTTTTGAAGGATGGGTAGGACCTATTTGTTTAAACATTGCAAGAATAAAGTGATCAAGACATGAAGAATCAATAATTTAATATATTTAGGGGACTTCCAAGTAATGCAGTAAAGCTTGAATTTATATCAGTCAACAAGGAGCTAGTGAAGAATTGCATTTGGGGAGAGCTGATAGCTGCATATTCAAATCTCACTTCGGCAACACCTTGAGCCCTGCACTGTCAGTGTTGAACTAAGGGCCAAGACTCCAGTCAGGAGCTGGGCAGGCATACACACCCTATCTCTTTTGGCATCAATGAGCACATTGTCTGTTTGAGAACCGGTGCATGTGGTCACTTATTTTCCATCAATTCCTTTGTATCTTAAGATGTTCTAATTAGTCTCCTGTAGGTCCCTGCAAAATTATTCAGGCATGGAAACTGAAAAAAAAAATTCAAAAGTTTGGTTTTTTGTGGTCGCAGCTAATTAAAACCACATTTGACAAAGTGCAAGGAGGAAAATACCCTGTACTTGAAGGCAGCGTGTCAGAAGGGACATGAACGATTAGGTGCCTTCCTCTGCATTACAATATCCTCTGCTGATCCACAAACTGTCCTGCTAGAATTCCTCCTGGTGCTGGAATATATTGAAAGATCACTGTGAGTCACAGGAAGCCTCTACCCAAACCAACCCCCTCCCCCCCCCAACTCTGTTGGGACAGTTAAGACCTCTGCATCTTCCCTTGAGCCAACATCTTTCTACTCCCACAAATCCTATGAGTGTAGCAGAGTTTCACAACCTACTTTGCCTCCAATAGGGGAAGAAATATAGTAAATCACTCTGTAGAGAAAAAGGGACTGGTGTGATTGATTTACAAGAAAAGAAAGGTTAAAGGAAATATGTAGTGCAGAGTTGGACAAAATCTTAAAGAAAACAACATGAAAGTCTGCAGGTTTGAGAAACAGCCCTTGGGACATGTCGAGGAAAGTAGTATAGATGATTGGATACAGAAGTCACAGGAAAGAAAAGGGAGAGAAACTAATAGTCACTGCCTGTCTGCAAATTAGGAATTGTACACACATTAATTTTTCTTATAATTTTTTTATGCTTCATGGTAATATAGTTCTTTTATGGAGAAAAAACTAACATTCAAAGGAATTGAATTATCAGTCCAAAAATCATGCAACTATTAAATAGGGTAGGTGGGCTTTGAACTCAGATCTAGTGGACTGTCAACATCTTGTTCTTGAACTTATCACATAAGCAGAGGAGCTGTACTTTTGTGATTGGCCAAGCAGATATAGAGTTATAATTTGATAAGTCTGATTGTAATACTTCAATCCTATTCTCATTGTAAAACCAGGACGTTAGTCTTTACTCTGTATTTCAACCAAGTAAAAAAGAAATATCACTGGAAAATGAGGCAAAAAGAAAATCAAATCATTCTTTCCAAAGATACTTTACGCCCAAAACAATGAAAAACAGTCTAGGAATGATCAGTCTTATCTTTTGAAAGATAAAATGTAATACAGAGAAAAAAATGTCATGCTGTCCCAAGTTTAAATTATATCTCTTCCATGTTCGAGCTGGGTGATCTTGATCATGTTGTAGTTTGTTCTCTTAGCTCAGTTATTTTATCTATAAAACGGAGATATTTTCTACTTCACAAGTCCGTCATTAGAATTAAATTCCTAGTATAAGTTCTGTCATGCAGCAGGCACCCAATAAATGCCTGGTGACTTTAATTGTTGCTAACAGGATTAAATGATGATTATATTATTATCATTAGTATTATCACTATTACCACTGCTGCTATTATTATTGCTGCTTCTAAAGTTGTTTGTCCTTAATAAAGAAATTCTGTCGATTACTTCTCATTAAAATTGACTATCTCTTTATTTGATTCTCCCCTCCTCCACACCTTTTTGGCATTTTTCCATGGAAACAGAAGGAGACCATTGGAAAAGAAATACAAACCACACACACATACACATACTCACACACACAAGCTTGACAGTCAAAATAGTGGAATGTATCTGCAAACATCTTCAACTTTACAACAGGGGCAAACATGTGACTTTATTTTCATCCACCAAGATGGACTTGTGCTGTTACTGCAAAAACTGATTTTCTGTTTTGTGGGAAATTATACACAGTTTGCTCTTGTTTGTGCTGGGGAAAAATTCAAGTTGAAATCTCTGCTTGAAAAATTTGACAAATGCTTCCTGCTTTATATCTGTTGATTTCTTCCCCCCACAAATGTTTATTGAGCAACTATTATATGTTAGGCATGGATGTAGTCACCAGGAATGTGACATTGAGGAAAAGCATACCTGATCCTTTTCTTTGCAAAGCTTATAACCCATGAGGGGAAGGAGTAAATATAAATCAAATACTCATTTAAATATGTGATTGAAAGTAAACGAAAAGTAATACTTTAATAGGTCAAAAGAGAGAGAAGATTTTAGTCATAGTAAAATCATCTAGTCTCTTCCCTAATAATAAGAAATGCTATAACTCAAAGAAAATGAAAGGCAGGCAAACGAAGGAAGCAAAATATGAGTTAAAAAGTACATGAGGCTCTGATGTCTGACCTGGAAACCAATTCCAGCACTGTTACTTATGGCTTAATTCAGTCTTTCTGAACCTCAGTCTTCTGATCTCTTAAATGGAAATGATCCTTTCAAGGCCCAAAACAGTTAATACATATAAATCTGCTTTTTCTGTCTACAGAGTTCTCCACATTCTTGCTGCCTTGTTAATTTCTATACACCTGCAAGGTTTCATTCTAGATGCCTCTATCTCAGGAAAGTTTCCTTTGACCTTCCCAGACTAAGCTAGGTCCTTGTTATATGCCTTGATAGCACCTCCACACTTGCTCTTTCTGGCACTTACTACATCGATAATAAAATATTTTTCATATGATAGTTGCCTACTGTCTGCTCCCCTCAACCTGTGAGAACAAGGACCCTGACTGCCTTTTCCTCACTCTACCTCTGGTTTCAGGCACAAGAAACATGTTTGAAATGAACATTGAATCAAGGTTTTAAAGCGTGTCTGTACAGAGTTGGCCAGTAGATGGAACTTATTATTATTGTTATATTGTTCAGTGTCAGTGGTACACAATTTTGCATAACGAAAATCTTTGTCAATAGTAATAAAAGTTAACCATGACTTACATTCATGATGATAGCTCCCTTTTCTCTTGAAGTTTCCAACTTTTCTTCCTTAGACAGCTTCTCAGAGACAAACATTGCTTGATGTTCCATCATTTTTTACTGTGTTATCCTCTGTCTTCTTGCTTCCTAAACGTTACTCCATTCTGAGTATACCCTGAGTTTCCTGAAGGCCGAAACCACCCTCCTTGTTTCAATACTTAAGTGCCTAGCTCAGTAAACTTGTGAGAAGGAATCTGGGTTACTGAAACTCACTACCTATTATAAACTGCTATACTCTTGCACCTGTCTAGCACTTTAGAGCTTCCAAACACTCATACACATTGCTTCACTTAATCTCTCATTATGCCCATTATGCCCAGATAAAGAAACTGAGATCCACTGGAGAAAGTAGGGTACCTTTATCAAGTCCCATTCACTTTTAATCAGAAATTTCAAACCTAAACGTCCTTAAGGAACAGGCAGGTAATTTAATTGAATACAGTGTGCTGGAATGGGAATACCAGAGGACTCACATTTGAAAACAAATGGTTCTCATCAATTGCTGGCAGGCATTATTGCCAGATATTCAATTAGAAAAAAAAAAAGAGAGAGAGAAATCTGGATTTTTATATGAAGCTCGCCACTTTCCAATGTTGGCATCTGATTTAAATTCTTGTAAAGCACATTGGATTCCAAACAAAACAGCCATGGGTTGAATTCGGCCCATGGACCACCAATTTAAAAGCTATGATTTAAGTTTTAGATTCTTCAAAAATCGTTTATATTGCCCTTCCCAGGGGTAGAATCTCAGAGTTGAGTGACCCTTGGATCTTGTGGTGGGGTTCCTTGGTGTAGTCCACTGACCAGCAAATGGCATAGAATATAGGTGACATTTTAATGTTCTGGCTTTGCAAAATTAGAAGCGTGTTGTACCCACTCTTAAATTTCTTAAATTGTACTAGTCCATGAAGTTCAAAAATCTGGAAACCAATGGTTTAGTGCAAAATCCTCATTTTATGGAAGAGAAGACAAAGATCCAAAGACGTTAATTGGATCAGCCATACAGCAAGTTCAGAGTGCCTCTTGTGTAAGACATCTCACTTCACATAGCTCTCAGTTCATTCAGGAATATTTACTTCCTGCCTGTCATCATAAGGACTGGAGCTAGCAGTTTTCCTTATCTTGTACCATCACATAGGGAGGAGCAGCAGATGCTCTTTTAGTACTTACAGCCTGGGTTCCATCTTCATCCCTGCTTGTGACAATCTGTTTGAATGCTGAAAGTTCTATTGTGTTAAACTAAATGTGACCTGAGGATGCCTCCCTATTAGAGTCTTTATGTGGAAAACTGCAACCTGGCTTGGTCTGTCAACTAGCAGAAAGACTGGTTTAGGAGTAAACTCTTGTCACAAGAGTTTGACTCTTAGTCAATTCCAGCAGCTAAAGTTCCAGCAATGGTAGGCAGTCAGCTGATTCAAATAAGGAAAAATGCCAAGTTGTAACCAATTAAGCTGTCTCTGTACTCACTTCCATTTAATGTCTATAAATGTTGCCTATGTTGCCACCCCAAGATTCTTAGAACTTTTTCAGGTCCTGAGGGTTGCTTGATTCTAGAATCATGAGTAAAAGCCAATTAAGTTCTTCAAATTTGTTGTAATTCTATTTTTGACCATTGATAACCCAATCTTCTACAAGGCCTTCTCATGTCCCTAAGTTAAAATTATGCTTTTTCCTTCCCTGGGCCCCTCCAAAGTATATCTACCTCTTTATTGTAACCCCAGCCTTGTGCTACAGTTATCTTTGATTTATGTTTTCACAGAAAGATTGCAAGGCAATGGTGGGCAGAGCCTATATGCTATTCAATCTTTCATCCCTCCCATGGAGATGAGCTCAGCACCTTGTTTGAAGAAGGTGGCGGGAAACTATGGGGATAGGGGACAGGGAGGGGAAGGGAGGTGGGATTAACGGTAGTCAATATCTGTCTGGGGAAAGGGGGGCACACCTCATCAACAAGGGCACTTGCACGATGAAAATTTGTATACCTAACCCTTAACTGTACCCCACAATTTTAAAATAAAAAATATATATTAAAAAAATTAAAATAAAATAAAAACCTATTGAGCACTTGCCTTTAAGGGCCTGGCATAGCAATAGCACATAGTGGGTATATAACGATATCTTCTGATTGCTACTCCCTTTTAGAACATAACACAATTCCCCTGAATGTGATAGACATTCAATAGAATTTTTTGAATGCATGAATGAATGGATAGATGGAAAAAGAACGTGTCAGGCTAAACCCAGATCCCTTTTTTGAGAAACTCCTGGGATTTTCCAAAGACCTACAACCTCAGTCCAAAAACCTCTACTGTGAGATTTCAGCCCGAGTTTAGTGCAGATTCCAAGTGGTCTCTTGACAGTTGTCTGAGGTAGAACTAGGAGTAGGGTGAGGCACTTCAGAAAACCTTCATCCCCAGAGTCATGAGGCATCGATGCTGCTCTTGTGGTCATAAGAGGTAGTCTCTCATTTGCCTCACTGTTTCATCCTAGCCTTTGTCTGAGGTATACCATTATCCTCTGTCTTAGTCTGCTAGGGCTGCCATAACAAAATGCCACAGACTGGGTGATAAAAACAATAAAAATTTATTTTCTCACAAATCTGAAAACTAGAAGTCCAAGGTGGACTTGACCACCTTCTCCTATGTCCTCACATGGTTACTCCTCAGTCTGGGTGTTGTCTGTGCACTAATCTCCTCTTCTTATAATAACACTAGTCATACAAGATTAGGGCCCCTCATATGACCTCATTTTACTTTAATGACCCTGTAAAGGCCATATCTCCAAATATAGTTCCATTCTGACGTACTGGGGTGCAAAACAAAGGTAGGGTTTCAATATATACGTAGTAAGGGAGGGGACAAAATGTAGCCTACAATAGTTCCTCAAGCACCACAGCTAACAACTTTCATTTTGAGCTCTTTGAAATGATTTCTACCTTGGGACATTGGCAGTTGTAATAAAACTATTATATGTCCATAAAAAGCCAGTTAACATGGATTTTCATGCAACTCAGCAATATTCGCTCTCACATGACATTACAAAATCTTTTTTCTTGCCATCCATCCCTGTACCATACTAGCACACTTTTGCTCACCCATCTCCTATCTATAGCATCAGGCAAAGAAAATTTAGTATGTGCTACACATCCCCGGTTATGATATATGATTATTTGTGATGCAAACAGACATAGAAAGGAAAGAAAGGCCCAGAATCATTTATGTTGCCCATAAAACACAGTTACAGATGGTACCTAGGTTTAAGTGCCCATAAATTCCAGTAAAAATGACTTAAATTATAACAACTCCAGAAATAACTTTCACTGAGGGATGACCAAATATTTAATTCACTGATGGAGGTTGTCTGTGGATTCTGGCAGGTTGAAAGAGGAAGAATTTTTTACTTAGATCATCTTCAACTTGGATAACTACTAACAATGCTTAAAAAAAAAAGAAAGACATTTTTTTTTAAACCCCACCTTTTAAAAAAAGCATAAGAACAGAATTGGGAACATTTTGAAGATTTATAGCTCTATGTAGTTCAGAATATTCCAGAAACGTGCTGGCATGCTTTCTTAGGACATGCATTATTACTTGAGTTGTTCAAGTAGTTCTTGGAATCTCCCCTGTCTTTCCTAGCATTGGAATCATTGTCTCAGCTTTGGTGAGCCTGCCACGTTTTGGCAAGAAGGATACAATGAATTAGGAGGGCAGTAAATGCAGTTTGAAGGGAAGAAAAAAAGCAAAAAGTAGAAGGCAGTCATTGAGTCAAGAAGATGTGTCCTTGGAAGGACCAAATAATGCAGGCTTCTTATCTTACAATCTTGTCTTCACATAGTTTAAATCTTTAAATTGCTGTGCTACTCTGAGTAATTTTCTAAAATTAATTTTCTGTTTATAAGTTATTTCTTTAGTTGTGTTTAAAACTATCTACTGACCCTATAAATTTCAGATTATAAATTTAATTTTCAGACCTTAAGATTCTCTTTTTAAAACTTCTTTTTCTTTCTTTTTGTATCTTTTCATAATTATTTCTATCCCTTTTTAGTCCCTTAGATATATGTGTTTTTATATATAAATGTATATGTATATTATATATGTCATATGATATACTACGTATTACATTTATATATTGTTATAAATATTATACATAAATAATTCAGGCAGTTTTGTTATCTCATATACTTGGCATTGCTACATTCTTCTGTTTGCTGTTCTTCACAGTGGATTGTTTCCATATATGATTTTTAATATTTAATATTGACCTCATCCTGTATGAAGAAGGCTTTGTTTTTGTGTCCAGGCAGGGGGAAAATTCTAACAGTGGTGTTCAGAACTCAGAGGCTAAGCCTAGACTTGCTCAAAATTTTTAGCAATTATTTAGAGGAGGATAATTTATAATGACTATCCAGATTTAGAGGTGGATAATTCATAATACCTATTAAGATTGGATAGAAAGAATACTTAATACACTGGACTAGAGTCAGTGTCCCAGATGATCCAGTAGGTTAAGTTCAGCAAGACATGGAAAACAGGATAGAGTGCTCCAGCAGTGAAAAGTGGCCGACAGTTACTAAACTTGTGAATTGCCTTTATTCCTTTGGTATTTGGCACATACCTACCTTCCTTGTTTAGCCCTTCACTTTAACCTGATTAACTGCTGGAAGGCCTTCAGATCTAGTTCTCAATACCATTTCTTCTGGACAGTCTTCCCTCTTCACTGTCCCCAAGACTAGAATGGATGTCCTTCTTTGATGCTTCCATGGTATCCTAGACTTTCCCCCATCTTGGAGATCATTATATCTCTGACGCTTTCTATCTCTCCTACTATTCAGTAAAATTCTTAAGGACAAAGACTGCATTTTTTAAAATAATTATTTAAAAATTCATAGTATTGAGCACTCACTATACACCAGAAAACTGCGGTAAATTTTTCACATATATTTTATCTTTTACAGTCTGAGACAAACTTACAAAGTCAGGCATTTTTATCTTCACATTAAACATGATGAAAAGCAGGTTCAGAGGTCAAGCAACTTTCTCAAGATGATTCAGCTAATAAATGGTACAGTTGGGAACCAAATCAAGGTTTGTCTCTAAAACTCATGTTGTTAGTAGTATACTATAATTCCTTTACATGTCTAGATTCTCTGTGCCTCTAGCAGAGGTATAAACTGCATATTTAGTGAAAGAATCCATGTGAATTCCAGGGTATTGAAATTAATAATAAAAAAACTTCCAAATGTAAAGGAGAACAGAAGAAATACAATATTTCAGTTATATATTGCCACATGTGAAACTACGCCCAAGACTTTAAAAAGAGTACTATTATATCTCACAATTTTGTGGGTCAGAAATTTGAGCAATCTGACTGGGCAGTTCTTCAACTCTGTGGCACAACCTGGGCTCACTTGATGGTGTTCAGCTGATGGTTGGTCTGATCTAAAGGGTAACTTGATGAGGAAGGCTGGAAGACTCAGTTCAGCCAAGTCCTCTTTCTCTTTCCATGTCTCAGGATTTTCTATGTGGTCTCTCCTGCAGTGTAGTCATATTTCCCATTGTGTGTCACAGAGACACAATGGGCACTTAGACATAGTTGTTGAATGGATGAATAGATGGGAAGAAGGATGTGTGAATGATTCTCCTACCCTCTGGACTGGTTGACTGTGCCTCAGTTCATCCTTTGTCAAAAATGACCATTGAGTGTTTCTTTGTCAAAAATGATCATTGAGGATTCCTTTTGGTGAATCCTGTAATTCACCAGCTTAGGCATATAAGGTTATTGGAAGAAAATCATGAGTCTATGATTGGATAAAGCTGCCAAGAAAGTTAATGGTCCTTATGAATGAGAATGCTAAGTCCAGGACAGCAGCTACTGCACAATGTTCTGGCTGTTAACTGGAAACCACCTCTACTTCTGGGCAGAGAACTTCCAGAAAGATATTGACAAAGTGAAAGCTGTCTCAAAGTCACTATATTGGTGGGTGAAGGGCTTAGATTTCATAGAGAAGTTAAAGATACTAGGTATATTCTGCCAGAGAAGAAAAGTCGTAAGGGTCATCACAAGTGTATTCTGTTTAAGAGGTAGCCTAAAGGTAGAAAAAGTGAACCCAGATGGTAGAACTATGACTGGTGAATAAGAGTTATATGAAAGAAAATTTCTATCCTGCAGGAAAAAATTCTCAGCAGAGAGCTGCCTGATAAGTGCTATTATGTTTAAAAGAGGTATGTGTCCTCAAACACCAAAAATATTCAAGAAAAGAATCTCAGTGCCTAAATATAGATGCTGAAAAGTGAATCAAAACATAACTTATGATTTGATCAGATGACCTATGCTGCCAAAGTATGACTGAGTGGTATTTAGTGAATTTGGAGCCAGAGGACCAGGGTTTCAATTGCATCTTTACCACTTTGATGGGATGTCAAACACATGATTTTACCTCTTCAATAAGAGGATTATAAGAAATTAAATTGAATAACACATATAAATACCTATCACATAAGGGGGGGGCATTGTGGACTTCTAAAAAAAAGAAGCTTTTAAAATTGTTTTTGTTAGTATTATCACATGAAAGAAAGAAGACAACATTTTCCAACATCTACCTTAAAGCTAAACATAAACTTATATATGTATAGATGGATGGATGGATGGATGAATGGATGGATGGATGGATGGATGGTCCTATGATATAATTAATTGTTAAAATTCCCATTTTACAAATGGGGAAACTGGGACTCGGAGAGCAGAAACAATTCATCCAAACTCACACACCTAGCAAATGGAGGAGTAAAGGTTCAAAACCACATATTCTCACCACAGAGCCCAATCTTTTAAAACTAACCTCATATAGCCCTCTATAAATATGCCCTCTTATCTTAATGATGTCATTCTTGCTAAGTGTCACACAGCATTTGTCTTATAACTCTACTAGGCCAAGACCTTTGTAGGACAGAGACTTAATCATTCTCTGTTTGTACTCTGTATCTCTAAGTATGTTCTTAAGTGCATAAGCATCTCAATATTTCTCATGAACGGTAATGTTGCTTCAAATTTCTTTCTAGGGAAGATTATTTCCTACAGTGTTTATTTGAGGCTATTGGTTACTGTGCATTGAAAGCATACTGTCCACAATCATAAATATTTTAATATTTATTTGGGTGATTCTCACAACATCTAGGCAATCTGAGTGTGCAAATGTATCTCCTTCCAAGTTCTGTGTTTTCAGTTCAAAGCATGAGCAATTAAAGGTAATTTAAGGGACATTAGTTTTTCTATTGCTAATTGTGTGACTTTGGGTAAGTTATTCCATTTGTAAAGTATACATAGCAAGTTCTGTCTTGCAACAGTTTTGTAAAGATTAAATGAGATAATACATCAGAGTCAAAACTGTTCAGGAAAATGTTTCATTTTCCTTCTGGGCATATAAGTAAGTGTCTTTAGAGCTTTATTTCCCTTTATATCTAAGTGAGGTACCTAAATCTAGGCCAAAAAATGGAACATTTGTGATATAGATCATTTCTTTCCTTTGACCTCAGAATTTTCTGCTCACTGATTCTTCCCTAGTTTCTAGCAGGATGTAAAAAATCAAGTGGAGAACTCTGAGGTCCTAGAAGAGGCCTGAATTAAAACATGCTTTTCAGAAAGAGGAAAGCTAGTCCAGCCAATTGGACTGTGATAAGAACAGTGCATAAATATTTATTTGGGGATTGTTTATTACAGCAATTAGTATTACTTGTCCTGACTTATACAACTAAGAAATGCACTTAGTATAGTATCTGGCACATCATAAGAACTTTGCAATTGTTTGCAAGATGCCAAAATAAGAACATTTTCAAATAGCAGTATCATTAAAATTTACAAACCTTCTCATTTATGTACAAAAAAATATGTTTATTTGAATTTTTTAAACCTCTGGAGTGGCATAAAATTACTGTCTTCATTTCAGTTAATGAGACTCAGAAAAATTAGAGGGGGTAAGATATTGTCAGGATATAGACTCTTTTCTTCCTATATCAGGCTTCTTTCTGCCCTCTTCCTAGGGAGCAGCCTCTGACCAAGGTTCGTCTCTACAGGATATGCATAATAATCCTGGTAAGGAGTCACAGGATGCAGGTGACCAAGCAACACTGAAAGCAATGTAGGCATAACTCTTAATCAATGTAATTGTAAACACCATATAGCAATTTGAATAATTAACTTTCTTGATTATAAAACTGCTTGCTGTATTGTCCCCAGACACAGATTTTTCTTCACCGAACAGGTGCTATCAGTGCCTCCAATAAGTTTTAATGAACCAATGTCTTTTCCTCCTGAACTTCCAGGTGACTTCTTTGAAACAGGTAAACATTACACAAAAGCCCTCTCAGATTTGGGGTTACCGCATTACAGAGGAAGAGGAAAATTTATTTTGTATGAGCATTGTCTTACTTTCCAAGTAAGTGCTTCATTTAAAGCGCCTGACACCTGGTATGGTGTCATGATATAGCTAATGGTTTTCGTCCACAGTTCCTGGCTCATAACTCCCATAGTCCTTGTTACAGTCTTTTGTTATAATGATGGGGCACTTTAGGCCTCAGAAGCAAACTTCAAGAAACAGAATCTCTCTGACCTTCTCCTGCCTCCCTTCCACTGTCCCAAAGCAGGACTCTAATCTTACCCAGCCTTTCTGATTGTGAGTCTTAAGACGCCCCACTTTATACTCTGGGGGAAGAGATGCCGATATCCTGAATCTTCCATAAAAGCCCAAGGAGACTAGGTTCGAAAGAGATATTCTGGATAGCTGAACTTGTGGAGGCTCCTGAAGGGTGGCATGTCCAAAGAGGGCACAGAAACGCTGTACCCCTTCCCCTATACCTCACTCTATGCATCTTTCCATCCATATCCCTTGCAGTATACTTTATAATAAACCAACAAAAGTAAATAAGTGTTTCCCTGAGTTCTGTGAGCCACTCCCACAAATAAAGCAAACCCAAAGAGGTAATCATGGGAAGCCCAACTTTAAGTTGAACGTCAGAAGTTCCGGGGGCCTGGACATGTGACTTGTACCTGGGGTAAATGGGGGATGAGGAAGACTAAGCCCTTACCCTGTGGGATTTGACACTATCTTCAGGTAGATAATGTTGGAATAGGATTCGAGGATGCCCAACTGGTGTCTACTGCTTGGTGGTGGGGAGAAGCACCCACGTTTGGTCACAGAAGTCTTTTTCTTTGTTGTTAACTGTTGTGCTGGAGTGAGAGCAAAGGGGGAAACCCTGCTTGAGAGAGTCTTCCTAAAGGACCTGGTAATTTAGGCGGTTAATACTATTAAAACATTTCATCTGAACACACTGGTACTCAGAGCCAGGACCAAAGTTATATAGCTGGGAAAGGATAAAAATAGAAATTTAACTTCAGTCAATGTGTCTCCAAAACCTGTGCCCTTTTGCATACATAGGCAGTCTAGTGTCTCCAAGATTATACAAGCAGCCTGCCACTGAGCTCACAGAAGACTACAAGAGTGTTGACTACTAGGACGTTTCCCTTTCACTGCCCCACACTGCCTTCCTCTCTGGAGACAAATGATCTATTCTAAGTGGTTTCTTAGTTATCAAGAAAATAAGAATCTTTTCCATATGTATCACTTCTCAGTGACAACATTGTAACAGTTTTCGAGTGAATCAGTCCAATTTCAAATATTTAGAATTAACTAGGGTTGCCCCTTTATGAAACCAAATAAACCAAACAAAGTATGCTTCTGATTTTGTGAATCTCAAGAAATAAATGTATCTTCCACAAGAGAAAACATGGGTGCCATTTGCCAGTGAGTGACATAGCAACAGATGGAACTCAGTGTGAGACACAGAAAGCCATGGGTGTTTCCTGGTGGAGATGTCACTTGCCAGAGGAAAGCTGAATCCTGAGGCTGTTGTATACCAATACAAATAAACAACTTTATTCAAACATAATTAATCTTCCTAAAATACTCTTCCTTCCTTGGTGTTTTTGTTCTCATCGGTGTTTGAGGAATCTCTCCCTAGGTTTGAGTCACTAAACACCTATTTTGATTTTTTTTAATGTTTTATGTTTAGATACAGACATGTTATTACCCACTGAGAGCTTAGTCATCCTTTCTCGGGGTCACATCAGTGCCTCCACCCATCCAAGTGTCTAGCTTTTCCATGTCAATTACCCCTGCATTTTTAAGTCCACCTTCAACTATAACTAGTCCTATTGCCAGCTGATCACTATGTGGAGCTTGGTTCATCCCATCTTTGTATCGTTGCCTGTATTCCTCTCTTCTGGTTTTCTTGCCTGTATGCTCCTCTAGCAAAATCTCTCCATCTCTCTTTCTACTTTCCTTTCTAAAACAAACAAACAAACAAACAAACAAACACCACTTTGTTTTTTTTTTACTTATTCAATAACCATTTTTACCTGCAATATTACTATTGATGTTCATTTACCTGAAGTTTTCCTTTTTCATAGTTTCTTACAGAAATAAAAAAGACATTTCCAAGATTTGTTGAAAGCCAGAAGACAAGAAAATAGAAAACCAACATCTTTGGAGCACTTGCTCTGTGCTCAGTGTTACAATCCAACACGTACTTCACAGATCTGATCTTATGAAATGCCCATGATGACCCATGTGAAATAAACTTACATGCTGCTTCTCTATTTAATAATTGGGAAACAGAAGGCTAAAAGTTTAAGGAATTTCCCAAAAATTACCCAGCCATAAAATAAATGATAGACTATGGAATTTGCAGAACAATCTATTTACTTTAAATCTCTTATAATTCCCAGAACACTGTTAAATTCAGTATCTTTCATCAAGTAAACCAAAAGTTTAAGTAAGATTGTCAGAGAAACAGAAATATACATATTTCACGTTCTAAATTTTAATATGAACCACATTATCTTTCCTTGGTTTCATGGAGACTTTGGTTCTACAGAGTGCGTGCCTGATGTATCAGAGTCCACTTAAGGAGTCAACCATCCCATCAACTTCATTGTCTCCCCTGATTTGAATCACAAAACTGGAAAGTTCAATTAATTCACTGTCTTATAGGAGACTTTTAACATCTTCTCTGCCTATTACATCAGAGTCTGTATTTGGTTAAACCCCAATTACATTTTCAATACTCCATACTCAAGATGAAAAAGGAAGAAGAGAAGGAGGAGGAGGAGAGAAAAGTGTACACTGTAGCTGATTTTTCTATAAAACACTTTTCCACTCATTTGTTTTTTTCTTGAATTTTTTAATCATAGTGTGAAGGTGTCTTCTCTTGAGAAGTAGAAAGATTTCTAAATAAAGAGGTGTTTATATGCATTTTACATTTCCAAGAAATAAATGTGTGGCTTTTAATTGACTACTCTTTTGCGAGACTCTAATTTATAGATTACATGAGAGTAATATTTAGACACTGAAAGTTCCAAGTTTTGTCAAAGACTTCTATTTTCTCAAATATTTAAAAATCACACTAAGCCCATCAAATATATTTAAATCAAGGTAAATAGAATTAGTTGGCCAACTTCATAGTAAGATGGGGTCAAAACCAATTCATTACCTTGAAAATTAGTAAATAGAGGGAAAGACCCAAGTATTTATCCTGCCTTCCTGTTTCAACTGTAACACTGGGTAACCAAATAGTGGGAAATGGAAAGTGACTCTTTATAAGAGTGTTCCAATAGATAAATGAAAAATAAATAATATAATTAGAGCATCACTATCCTTTCCATCCCAGTGAATTAATGGATCTAGTCACTCATCATTAACAGCTGTGGACAACACAAGAAAGAAAAAAAAAAAACAAAAACCAGCAACAGTCATGATACATTTGCTGATGGAAGAACTCATCACCATTTCCAGAATTACCAAAGAGATTGAACTGATCAAGCTTCAGGATCCAGCTGCCACATTGCAGGAAGTAGGACAGGAGAACATGTTGTTCTGTGCCACGAATATGCAACAAACACAGTCTAGACCATGGGAGACTCCTCAGATGCCCTAGGTACTCCCTAGTAAGAAGAGCAAAAGATAGAAGGTAAACCTATAGAGTAAAAGACTTTTTTTTTAAATAATAGGCAAGCCTAAATTGTGGTCTCTAGCAATGTGTATTTGGGTGACAAAACTATAAGGAAACAGAAAGAAGTGACTAGAAGGAAGTAAGGTAAGTTGTCAGTTTTGTAGAAGACAGACTGGGAGAGAGTAGCTCAGGAAAGAACACAAGTTAATGCTTTTGGAGTAGCCGGCAAGATTCTATTTCTTGACCTGTGTGGTAGAAACAAAGGTGCGTAATTTATTCTTTCAATGGTAAAATATAACACAGATACAAAAAACACAGTGTATGGCCTAATGAGTTGTTATAAAACACTCAAGTAGTTTCCAAGACTCTAACCATAAAATCGAATATTCATCTTAGCCATATACTGTACTTAATGATGGGGAGACTTCCTCAATCTAGGAAACATCAATGAAGAAAGAGTGAGGCAAGAAATCGTTTTCTCCCATGAAATCTGTAATCACACATGCCTGGATTCAAAGCATGTATCAGCTCTATGATTTTTAACTAATCCTCTCCACTCTGAGCTTTAGTTTCTTCACATTTACAATAGGGATACAGAGGAACATAAATAACTCTAGCAAAAAGACACCTGCATGTGTATATTTATTCCAACACTATTTACAATAGTGAAAACATGGAACCAACCTAGATGTCCACCAAAAAGGACTGGATAAAGACAATGTGGTACATATACATGATGGAGTATTACACAGACATAAATAAAAACAAAACAACATCCTTTGCAACAACAGATGCAGCTGAAGGCCATCATTCTAAGTGAACTATCACAGGAAAAAACAAACAAACTGAATACCATGTGTTCTCACTCAAAGCGGGCCCTGATCACTGGTCACATGAACAGAAAGGTGGGAACAACAGACACTGAATACTGCTAAAGAAGGAAGGGAGGGAGGAGGGATAAGGGGCATGCAACAACACACTGGGCACCAGATGCATTATCAGGGGGAGAGAGGGCTCACTAGAAGTCCAAATCTCACCTGCATGCAATTTATGTGTGTAGTAAATTCTCATATGTACTCCACAACACTAAAATAAAATAAAATAAAATAAACAAAATGAGGGTAACGATATCTTCTTCAAAGGCTTGTTGTAAGGATTAAGTAAGAAAACATTTAAAAATTAAATGAAAAACAACTGAAATAGTTTTCCCATACAGGAAAGCTTCAAATGGCATCTCTGCTTATTAGAGACAAGTTTTACAATAATGCCCTTATGACTGTGAAACAGTTTCATACAGGATATAAGTGAGGTATTCAAGTTAGATCGCAGATTAAAGTATTTCAGCGCATGATGCAGGTCATGCTTGAGTGCTTGGGTACAGATCAAAGGACTGTCCACAAAATCCTAAAATAGTTATTATCCAGTAAAAACAGGCATTGTAGAGAAAGCATTGTCCAGTAAAAAAGATACAGATTCTCTAGAATAAAATTTAGTTTTCTCTTCTAAGGCAGAGATTTGCATTTTTATCTGGAAAAAGTCAAAGTGCTATCAAGTACTTAGCAAGGAACTGAGTTTTCTGTTCCTGGAATTCATGAAATAATCAATCACTTCATTTCAGGGCTGTTGTTTAGGTAACTCTTACACTGGCAAAGAGTTAGCCCAGATGGTCTTATGTTTCTTATGTTCTTTAAAGCTGTGATAGAGGTGTATGATATAGAGATGCCAACTATTATTCAATATCTACTTTATACCAGATGTTGTGTATATATTAAACATGAATTATGTTTTAACACACACAAACTAAGATTTAGATATCATGGTTCCCCAATTTTGGATATAGAAAAAAACTGAGGCTCAAGAAGTTTAAAATATTTGCCCAAGGTCATTAGCTAGTGAAAAGCAAGATTGGGATATAAAACTAGATGTTCATAGTGACAATTTCTAGGTTATACTGATCAACATTCCCCCAAAAATATAAGACCAAACATAGACAGTAAGAAATATATACCATAGTATGTATTGGCTCAAGGCCATTCAGCAACTTCATAGCCAGATGATAGAGACAGAGTTTTAACCCAGGTGATTTGATTGAAGAGACCGAACCTGTATGCTTACTACATCTCAGCATAACATCCTCTGAATACCATTTTTCTTGAGAAATCAGATAAGTATAACTCCAAATGGAGGTCACATTATACAGGAAGAGACAACAGTAAATAATGCACTAAGAAATAATACAAGGAAAGTAAGATGAGAACTGGGGGTGGGTGGAGCGAATGAAGGGATAAAAAGTAACAGTAGATAAGCTTTGGAACAGACTGATCCAAATAGTCTTTTGGTGGATTCAACATGGGCATGAACATTTGAATCAAGTGAGATATGGTATTCTCTTTTATCTGCTCTACTAATTGTTTCTTAGCACCACACACACGTGCACACACATAGACACAGAAGACACATGCAAGTGCAAACATGCACATATACGTGTACATATGCTGCCCTCTTCCTCTGGCCCCTGCCATCTGTCTTGGTGGCTTCTGCATACACAGCATGATGTCAGAAGCTCTTCACTCACTATTTCTTTCATAAGGTGGTTTGTACAAAAGCATCTTTGGAGCTTTTGATGATGTTCACAAGCATCATCCAAAAAAATCTCATTAAAATGTACATATTTTAAATACAACCCCAGATATCCCAAATCAGCAGGTCTACAGTGGGGTCCAGAAATTGTAATGTTAATCTAAACACCAGTGACTCTGAAGTAAGAGCATCTTATCATTGGGAATAGTTCTATCTCTGACACCTCAGAAAGAAGATGTCATCTTCCAAACTAGTGGATACAGCCTGCAAAACTTGAGCTTCAAATTATTTTATACTGTTTCCCTTTTGCTTATCTAATCTGTAAAGGGAAAAAAAGGATACCTATATCATTGGATTGCTGAAAATATTAAATAAGATAATATATGTGAAGTATGTGATAGTAAGATTTGGGGAACCCCAGTACCATTCTAGTCCCTCTTCGTCTCTCCCTTGACATTATCTAACTACTTCAACTCCCACCCCCCAAAGAAGACTTGATATGTGGTTGAATATCAATATGCTTGTTGAGTGAATAAGCAATGAATGGCTTCCAAATGGCACAACTTTCTGATTTGGGAAAATTACCTGGAGTTGGCCGTAAGAGAAGGATTAGGCTAACTTCCTACCAGATTAATAGGAGAACGGTTAAGTTTAGGGGACTCCAAAGGAAGCTGCCCTAAGGAGAAGTCTCTGCCACTTGTAAACTTTTTTTTTTTTTTTTTTTGAGTTGGAGTCTCACCTTGTCGCCCAGACTGGAGTGCAGTGGCCGCTCTCGGCCACTGCAGCCTCGACCTGCTGGGCTCCGGTGATTCTTCCGCTTCAGCCTTCCAAGTAGCCAGAATTATAGGCATGCGCTACCACACCCGGTTGATTTTTTTATTTTATTGTAGAGATGAGGTCTCGCCTGCCTAGGCGGGTCTCGAACCCACGGGCTCAGGCAATCCACTCACTTCAGCCTCCCAAAGGCGTGGGATTACAGGCTGAGCCACCGAGCCCGGCACTTGTAAACTTTTAACCAGTTAATTATTCTCACCAAAAATGAGATTTCCTGTGAATAAACACACCAACTTTTTTGTGCTTCACATAAAGTAGACACAACAGATATTTTTTGTTCCTCAGAGAGCTCGCATAATGAAGTGAGGAATATAGAGCATCAGAGATGGGTTTTGTGGCATCAGGGATGGGTTTTGTGGAAGACAATTTTTTCAGGAAGTGGGGTTGGCGGTGGAGAAGGTGGGGATCATCAGGCATTAGATTCTCATAAGAATCACGCAACCTAGATCTCTCACTTGTACAGTTCACAATAGGGCTTGTGCTCCTAGACGAATCTAATGCTACCAATGAACTGACAGAATTGCCACTCCTGCCACTCACCTCTTGCTGTGTGGCCTGGTCCCTAACAGGTTATGAACTGTTACCAGTCCGTGGCACAGGAGTTGGGGACCCCCTGGTCTAGGGCACAGGTCTGAAGTCGGATTATTCAGTTTTTATTCTGGCTCCACCACTCCTTTACTGTGTGACCAATGAAAGGTTACTAAATTTCTCTGAGCCCTAGATGTTTTATCTGTAAAAGTGGATAAAAAATGTTACCTACATTATAGGGTAATTGAAATAAATAAACAACAAAACCTATGGGAAGCAGTTAACAGTGTGTCTATCCAGATAAACACTCTTCAAGGATTCTCCTTAATATTATGCTGATTTTAAACTTTTCTTTTCTCTATTCCTTCTGAAATTATTTGGATGAGTTCTGAGCTCCACACTTTACCTGTGTAAAATGAACTACAAGTAATGCCTTCCTCATGAAAGCAATGATCTATGCAAGCTTTGTACACCACTACCAAGAATGAATATAAAGGAACATCCAAGTAGACCACTAAGACTTTCCAGTAGTGCAGTCTACTCAAGAGAGAATGCATTGTTCAGTATATGTGGTAGGTACACTCACCACTAAGTGACCTGGCTCTGCTTCCTGGCTACATGGAAACTTTCAAATAAAACCCTGAGTGAAAAATCTACCCTAAACTGGTCCACAAGAAGGGGCGCCACAGAGATTACTCATTCAGTGTCAGGGAGTTTTATTCCAGTGGTATCATGACCTTAAAACATTTTTTCTTTCCCCAACCATAACCTTATGTTGATCACAAATGGCAGCCAACTTTTAAAGGTGCCTCTGGACACCTGCCAGAGGACCAGGGGTCGGGGTGGAGCCCTTGGGCTCATCTTGTCCTTCTTAAGTACTGCTCTCCTTCAGCCAGAGGCAGCTGCTGCTCTACCTCTCAGGAGAGTCCTTAGCCTCTACCAAAAAGAAAAACCTTATTACCATTATTGCTTTCTCCTCTTTCTGCATTTCCTTTGCTGTATTAGGCACATTTGCTGCACCCCTCCCATTTCAGTCTGGATGGGCTAAGTTGTAGTTACAAACAACCCTGAGAGATCAGTTGTTTAAAATGACAAACATTTATTTCTTACTCATCTATCTCTAATAAGACATAGACTGACAGAGCAGCCACCACCTTTAATGATACTTATCTCATGTCAATGAATGAAGAGTTCTGGAGGGTTCACAGTGGTGATTAAATAAATGCTCAACCACAAACAATACCTACATCTCATCAGCCAGAACTAACTGACTCACCCTCCTACAAGGGGTGGAGAAAGTACATTCTTCCATATGATCAAGAGGCACACAGTGCTCAATTCAAAGAATAGAACTAATGACTGCCACTTCTTCTGAAAGATGTGTGTTTGTTCATTCAAAACACATCTCTCTACTGAGCTTCTACTGTATTTCAAGCACTGTGCCTACCTTCGTTGAATTCCTAATTGGAGAGTCAGATTAGTAACCTGATACATGTCCTGATCAAGGAAACAGAAAATATATTGGAGTGTAGCAAATTGCCATGGGAATGTGTCCAGGGAAGGTTTTCTGGATGTGGTGATATATCAGTCAAACATTGGAGGATGAACTGAAATTAACTAGTTGAAGGGCTAGGATAGAGTGTCCCAGGCAGATAAATCGCATTAGCAAAGTCATGGTCAGGCAAGTGAGCACAGTCTGTTTGCATAACCAAACTAGTTCGGTGTAGTTGAAGTGTTGGATTGGAGAGGGTGACTGATGGGAAATAAGGCTAAAGTAGAAAGAAGCAGCTCATTCTGAAGAAACTTTCTGGCAAGTGAAGCCAAGAAGGGAGCCTGGTCTTTATTCTAAAAGCAATGGGTTGCCATTCAAATGTTCTCAGGAGAGTTAGTTGTCATTTTGGAAGATACTCTGGGAACAGGGTGGAGAATGGGTTGGTGAGAAGAACAAAGGCAGTTAAGGAATTGTCAGAATGATGGAAGTAAGTGATGGATGATGATGACCAGAGACAAGCACGTTGAGGAGAGAGAGAAGAATATGGACAGAGCCAGAGGGCATTAGAAATGGAATTACAACAAAAATTACAGTGAGATTTTCTATTAATAAATTTTTTATAGATTAATTTTATATCTTCAGAGAGCTTTTAGCTGTATACACATACAGAAAATAGAAGCTTAGTGTCTTAGAAGAAGTATGGTAGACAATTATAGAAAGATCATGAATTTGGGATCTTCTATACTGAACATGAAATGCCAGAAAAGCATACTGTGTGGGTATATCTAAGAGTGAGAAACTATATGTTTAAAAATAAGCTACATAAGAGTAGTGTTTAAAACCTAAAGAATAGATATGTCTGCTAAGGATAGCAACTAGAACAGTATATTCCATTTTGCACCAGAGTGTTTATTGGGATTTTGTAAGATGAGTTTAGTGCATACAGTATTGCCCAAGGTAATAAAATCATTTTAACAGATAACTTTTCAAGACTAGTATTACAGAAAACATGCTGAAAAATTTTGATCTAGACCAGCGGAGAAAAGAAGCCTTCTTAATCAGAATAAACTAGGCTTATACTGCTTTCATAACCTGTTGACAAGGAAACTCTACCATACACTATCACTCAGGGAGCCAGGTTGATGGAGTAAAGACCATCATGAATGCTATTTGTCTCTTCACATAGTGAAAATGACCTCTGGTGGGTCTTGAGTGTATCCATTAAGTTCTCTGGCAGAAAAGAGACATACATTACTTATCTTTACATCTCATTGGCCAGAACTAGTCTCATGTTCCACTTGGCCACTAGAGAGACTGGAAGTGTGATCCTACTATGTGCACAGGTTTATCCTATCATGTAATCAGCAGTGACACTCCTAAGGAGAAAATCTTGAGAAATTCCTTTACTTACACAGCAGGAGAAAGGATTTAGAACAAAAGGACAATGAAGGATTTCAGAGTATATTTCAAGACACAGATTTTCCTAGGTTCTGATAAAAAGTTTTTTCTGGACTCTCCTTTCAAATTTATTTTTTCTTGGAAGTAGGGGAGAGGGATGGTGATTTACTGGAAATTCTGAACTGGCCTAAGTTTGGCTATGATATTCCAATTTGAAACCATTTCTCTTTTTTCTCACTTAAGGTCACATCTTTTTATGGGAATGTTGATTCATCATGTCTCCAGCCATCACCTGTGTCACTTTCTTCCTAAAATCCTTCCTTGTTTCCTGACCTGTTTCTGTCTGGTGATCAACTTTTCCCTTCTTTCATGATTTAAGGAGGTTAGAAAAGAATCATCCCACTTGACATTTATGGGTTTCACTCTTGGTGTTCTCTTGCTCAGACTTTGGTGCATGCCTTCAAGGAGCCCCACCTTTGAATAACCTGTTCTCCTGTCTCCACTACTCTCAACTCTTGTCCCAAAGCCAACCACCCTGATCAACCCATAAATCATTTTTTAACCATTACTTTAGATAGTGAGACATAGTGTAAAATACATAGAATTTGGAGCAAACTAAGTAAACCTTGACTCTACCCCTTCTACTCCTGTGACCTTGAGTAACTTACTTCTTACTTCACTAAATCTTTCTTTCCTCATCTGCAAACTGGGATTCATGATGAAAAATCTCACAACTGGTTGTAATGATCATAGTGGAAAGTGGTTCATAGAAACCAAATATTAGTTCCTATATCAGTTGTCTATGACTGCATACCAAACAACCCACACTTTTAGTGGTTTAAAACAAAGTAACCTCGGTTGCCCACAAGTCTCCAGGTCTGCTGGGAAGTTATGGTCTGTTTAGGTTTGGATGATCTCAGCAGGGCTCAAACATGTGTGTGTAGTCTGCTGGTGGGTCAACTGGGACTGCTTAGTCTAGGATAGCCTCACTCATTGTTTGGCAATTGGCTAACACTGTCAGCTCTGGAGACAGGTCACTTTAATGATCATGTGTCTTTCATCATCTGGTTAGTCTGGACTTGTCTTCATGGCAGTTGTAAAAAATCTAGGAGAGAAGGCAAAAATATTCAAGGCCTCATGGAACTAGGTTCAAAACTAGCAGTCACTTCTGCCACATTCTATTAGCAAAGCAAATCCCAAGGGTAGCCCAGATTTGAGAGTTGGAGAGACTGATGGAGGAAGCTGTTAATTACCACCGCAAAGGATATAGATACATGAATAAGTTGGGCCTTAAAGTCGTTTTACAAGTAATCTACTGCAGTTCCATTTTCTTTCTTCCCCTTCCATATCTTTCCTGTCCTGGTCCTATTGATTGTGAGCTTCTTGAAGGCAGAGACTATATTTTGAACATTTCTATTTTTCACATTTCCTGAGCATCTTGTAAATACTACCACTATCATCACAGTCATTCATTAAATGCTGAATATGTTCAAGGCTCTGTTTTAATCACTTTTTAATAATCACTGTGTCCTTGTGTCTACTCTTTTTATAATGCTACTCTTGACTGTCTTCCCATTCCCATGCACTTAGTAAGTTCCCAGTTAAAAAAAAAATCTATTAAATGAAACTTTTTTTTCTGCCCCAAGCTATTCCATGGGGTTACACCTGTTTTGTTGTTCCCCGAGACAGAGTCAGAAGTGAAACAGTGAGTCAGTAATTCCCATCTTTGACTTCTCCTAAAACCCACTTCTGTGCATCACCTGTCTCACCTCCAGTTCACCCTGCAGACTTGTTATTATGGATTGAATTCAGCCTCCCATGAACTCTTGCAATACTTCTCATGCTTTTCAGTACCCATATTGCTCATATTGCTCACCCACACACCTCCTACTTTCCTCCATTCATGTATTTGTGCACTATCCTCCCAGCCATTGCTTATGTGTGTTCATCACAGTTATATTTCAGGGAGATACCATAAACCCTATGCTTAGTCATAAAGAGCAATGATAATAGCAATGCCTTTCTACTGCCAAGTACTTGTCCTGACATCTCATTTGACTTCTGGAACCACCCTGCTAGATATGTGGGGCAGGTACAAAAGTCCCTGTTCACAGACATCAAAAAGGGGTGGAGAGGTTTAATAACTTGTCCAAAGTCACAGGATACATCGATAATCAAGATGAGAAGAAAACATTTGGGACTTATAATTTATAGGCCAACATTGGTTCTACTCTTTTATCATTCAACATTTATCTGTCCTGAAGTTTCATATTTTCTCTAGCTCTTCAGTCTGCTGACCAGCATTACTAACACATTACCAAGGGACATCTAGTGGACATTGACTATATATTAAGAGCAATTCCAAAATGGAAGGCATACGAAGTCTGTCCGTCTAAGGAGAAATCCTAGTGCGTTGTATACAAAGTGTTTTGTATTTAGGCAGCCCTAAGTCTCTATCCTTTGCTCACTTTGAGATCATGGGCAAATTGCATAATGTATTTCATCCTCAATTTCCTCATTTCTTAGAAGTGGGACTTATTAACCTTCACACCACAGGTTTATTGAGAAGATTAAATGAGATGATGCAAATAAAGCTCTGACACATCGGAGCCATTCTGCAGGCTATGATTATTATTGTTAATAAATATGAATGAGGTAAGAATGAGTCATGTTAGTCAATTGCTCAACCGTCCCCTGTTCAATCTTTATCACATTTATGTCCCTGTTATTCATTCCATGTTTGTCTTCCAAAGATATAAACCTTTGTTTTTGTCTTACGTGTCAAATTCCAGGATGACCCTTCTAGCTCATAGGGTTTATTTTAAAACATAAGTGATAAGTGACATATTCATTCCGTTAAGTGCATTTTCCCCCTTATGCAAAGGTGAACATGAACTTGAGAGAATGGTAGCTTAGGAAAACACTGATATCCACAAAATCTGGAGGAATATAATATTGAGTTATTGTCTCTGGAACCCTATGAAACTCAGTTTCTGAATAGTAAACATAGCAGCCTGGACTATGATGCTAAGAAAATAGTCTGTTCAAACCCTGTAACATTTTAAAATTATTTGAAATCAATTTTACATGTGTTGTTGCTTTTTAAATTTTGTTTAGGTATATAAAGCACATAAAAGTTAAAGACAAATTTATATAGTTTCCCTTCAATGCCGCAATGTAATTATTAAATTAGTATATATATATACTATATAATTACTATATATAGATATATATTATATGTATTTATTATATTTATATATAATTTACTTTTTGCTTCCTTGTTTACAAGCATATTTGCATATGTTTCTTTCTACTTAATCATGCATGTTTGTTAAAGAATTTTTTTTTTTGGTCGGGGTCTTATTCTGTCCCCAGGCTGGAGGCAGTGGCATAATAATGGCTTACCACAACCTCCATCTCCTGGGCTCAGGTGATCCTTCTGCCTCAGCCTCCTAAGTAGCTTGGACCACAGGCACATGCCATCATGCCCAACTAATTTTTTAAAATGCATTGTAGAAACGAAATCTCACTGTGCTGCCCAGGTTGGTTTCAAACTCCTGAATTCAAGAAATCCTCTCCCCTCAGCCTCCCAAAGTGCTAGAATTACAGACATGAACCATTGCTCCTGGATAGTAATATTACAGTTCATTTGCAGAGTTAGAGGAGAAGAAATTATACTCAGAAGGATGGAGTGCCATGTTTAAGTTTGTGACATTAATGACAGGACAGTTGGAGCTTGAATGCATGTTCCCATGCATTCCACCACAGTCCAGCCACCTCTCAACCCCAATGGCTGTGCAGGAATAAGATAAACAGGAGTTAAATCTGCTCTGATCATTGAATTTCCTTCCACACTCAGTTTTGCAGGGAAGTTTTTAAAGCATGATTTTCTTCTTGAGGATTGGAGCATTGGAAAGAACTGAATGAATCTGTAGAAGACAGATCACTCTGTAAAGGAGCAAGGAAGAAACTGAATAATTCAGTGAACGTTAATGGGTTTTTCAGAACATGTCAGCAGTCTGTTCCCATTCCCAGACCAGATGACCACTGAGCCAGCATTCTTCCTGTCTGATCCTTCTGGGAGTCCTGGGGGGCAAATAAGGGTTCTTCCTAGAAGGTGGAGGATCCTTTATTTGGGAGAAAAGTTGCCTTATGAGAAGCTTGATGCAAAAACTAGGAGCTGATTTACATGGATGTTGGTGGGAATAACTGAGGTAGTAAGGATCTTGAGCACTTCCTTTCTTTTGGACCCACTGTTTCATGACAAGACAGCAGAGATATACTGTATAGAGTTTCCTGGTCTCCTAACAGCTAGCACACATCTCTGATGTTATGATGTCAGTTACCATTCTAGATTTCAGCTTTCCATCTGTAAAACAAGAGGACTAGACTTCTGTCTCTGAATAGTCTTTGAGTTCCAAAATGTCGTGGTTCTCAGTCACGTCGCAAAGTGAACAACTCTGGTCAATGCTCATTTGGGTGAGACAGTCTAGTTGTATCACCTTTCTTGGATAGATTAACCTAATGAACATCAGTGTCTTCATCTGTATAATGAGCATGGAAATATGGCCCTTATCTTATAAACTGTCAAAAGGGCTGAATAAGCTGTTATGTGTAAAATTCTTTGTTGTGGGGCTTAGTAAATGGTTCTCAAATTTTAACTGTCATTATAATCATTATTGTATTGTCTTTACTCTGATTTTTTTCTTTACCTGCTTCACCATGGGCCTCTGAGGCCAGAGCAAAATGCAAAGAAATAGCCTCATTATGAGTCCTCCAAAAAAAATGGACTCTTCACATACTGAAGACCACCAAGTAGCAATATTTTCTATGGAAATCAACTCCCCCAAATAAATAGAAGTATTTTGTTTCAAGTATAAGAAGAGAGAAGGAAACAAAGATTAGTCACAGTCCTAAGATGTTCAAATGCCATCAATGTTATTATCTCAGCAGCCAGATATATAATATTTCCATAGCTATTCAGGTATTTAGCATAATGGATAGTTGCTGACAAGCTTCTCAGCAGACCTCCCACTTGCAGGTGTATAGCCACAATAATAGCTGGGACATTATTTGAACAACATGCTCTTCTCATGACTAAATTGAAGGACTGTTAGTTTCAGGTCACAATGACTGCTTAATATAGAAATGCTGGTTTTTGGTTGCTCTTCTGTCTCTGCTAAGAGATTGCCCAAAAAGATATTCCCCTTCCCCAAAACACTGGTACACAAAGTTTAATCAGCTAGAACAGAGTCAAGTCTTTTTTGGTTGATCTTGCTTCTCATTTTATTGCTAAATAGGCTCAATTTCTCATGTGTCACATGTTTTCTATTGAGAAGCAGAAATAGTGAACTGGAACCGTGTCTCTCCTTTAGTTATTTGATTACAAACATGAGACATACACTCGTATCCCCTTTTAAAAATTCAAGTAATAGAGAAATGTGTCTATGAAAATATAAGTCTCTTAGCCAATCACATATCCTGGTCTCCACAAGCTCATACCCCAAAGATTGTGATTATTAATGGTGTAATGTATACCCTTCCATGGTTTTGACTACAAATGTATAATTGCAATTTGATGGAAAAGTACTTTATGTAATTTATCATATAAAGGACATGTATTTGGAAATATATATGAAAACAAGCTCCTAAATAAGAAAATACGAGCCCCTAGCTAGAAAAGTTTGGGAGAAAACACGCACAAGAGTTAGATTTATTACTTACTTTGGAGGTAGATGAGGGGAGAGGAGAGAGCTGGAGTAAGGGAAATGAAGTGATATTGATGCCACTATGATGGCAGAAGGTCATGCTTGCTTCATTGCTGCCCCCCACGCCATGCTCAATATTAACCCTACAAATTTTAGCAATGCCAACAAAAAATAAGAAAATATTTGGATGTTAAATGAGTCTTGGAGACAAACAAGTACAAGGGGTAAAAGGGTAAAAACAAGTTAAAAACTAGTAAAAGTGGTGAGTTCCGTATCTGAAGTTCACAAGATGAAATCAAACATCATGAGTATATGCATAGTCAGAGAGAAGAACATGGGGGGGGAAAAGTCTTGGAAACTTGCAGACATCACAGGGAAGTCTTAAATATTAAGGCCTGGAATTACACTTTGGGTCATGGTTAAGTATGCTTCAAGTGTTAAGGGTTCCAAGTTGCTGATGTATCTCTCTCTCTCTCTCTCTCTCTCTCTCTCTCTCTCTCTCTCTCTGTCTCTCTCTACATACACACACACACACACACACACACACACACACACACACACACACACACACAAACACACACATCTACATCTATATCCTGGATATACAAGGTACATGTCTACACACGTATATGTACATATAACATGCTTTTACTTTTGCAACTTGTTTTTTATTATAGTATTGATTCATACTATTTCAAAAATATTTAGTTATCACCTTCAATGAGCCAGGCATAATGCTACAGGCACTGGGATATAGCCATGAAGAAACTTTTCACATAAACACCAACAGATCTATATCATTCTTTTTATGAACTACATTGAACTCTACAGTGGAAAGTTTTTTTTGTTCTGTTTTACTCTGTTAACACATCTCTAGTTGTAGACACTTAAACTGGTTTTCAGAATTAAAGTTGTTAGTATTGTGATATTATATATAATGCTTTAGTGCACTTGTGTGTTAATACATTTGTGTGAATATCTTTGAAGGTAGCCTCCTTGAAGAGAATTTGTGAAGTCAGGCACATGAATATTTTAAAATTGAATTGATCCTGCCAAATTTACCTTCCAAAAACTAATGTCATGAAAACGTTATTATATTAAATCTCAAGTAGCTTTAAAGACTACTATAGAAACAGGTATCAGAACCCCTATCAGATCTTGTCTAGAATATTTGATGATGATAATGTTGATGATGATAGTTAAAATTCATCATACCTTGCAATGTATGAAGTAGTATACTATGTACCATTTAGACCTGTGGGTATTGTACAGAGCTAAAGGAAGCACAGAGGAAAAAAAGTAACTTGTTTAAAAATAGATAGCTAGTAAATGGCAGAGCCATGATTTGAGACCTTTTCTTCATGACTCAAAAGCCTACTCTATCACTTCAACAGTACACAGGAACCTGCCATAGACTAGTATTATGAGATGTTCCACTAGTAAAAGATGCATAGTAAATGAAAGGGTTCTGGGACCAAACAATTTTTGGAAACTTTTTATATAGCCTGTACAATTTTGGAGACTCACAGTACTCATTAACTAAATAAATGCTCTAGGAAGGTGTTTAACCAAGCCAAATAAGCATTTCTCAAACTTATTTGATTATAAAAACCCTTACATTAAAACATGCCTATTCTGAGGAACACACTTTGAGAAATATTTTCCTGATTGTGCACTATCTCTATGACTCATTCATAGACTCTCAAGAGTTTTTAAAGGTTGTTTAATGTCACATACACTAAAATGTTGACATGGATAACATCCTTCCCTTTAACTTTTGCAAGAACATTTAGAGAAATAGAAGCTTACTACCTTAAGAACAAGTCAATTCCATCTTAGGATTCCTCTGTTTTTAGAAAATTATTTCTCATGTAGTCAAACACATATTCTTATGAAATACAATCGTTGGCTCAAACTCTCTTTTCAGTTTCATAGACTACACTGAATCTCACTTTTCTTTTCAGATTTTTGAAGTCAGTGTTCACTTTTTATGGCCCAAGTTTTTTGCCTATTTTTATCTGATTGTTTTTTTTTCCTCATCACCTTGCTATCAAAATGATTATCTTTTTCATATGCTGCTCTTGGTATTACTCTTTGATATTGGTATCGAGGTATGATGCACAGAACTGGACCCTCCAGTCCAGCTTTGGGTTGGCCAGCACCGATCAGGACAAAACCACACTCTCTCTTGCTCTAAATATTGTTTCTATCAACATACCCTAGTTTAAAACAATTTAGCTTTGCAGCCACAGTACACTGGAAACTCCAACTTAACTTTTAAATAAATCATTTCTTAAAATGCTATTAATTTGATAGAGGGTGTTGATAGTGATAACTTTTGAAGAAAGCAGACATATATATGATTATAACGTTTTGTTCAGTACACCCTTTATCCCAAAGTAATATTCAACCTTATGGTCCCCTGGTTTAAAAAGCTCTTTCTATACACAGAGAATTCAATAAGCTAAAGAAGGAGAGGAAAGGGGGAAGAGTACAAGATGAATTCTAGAAATTATCCTGGCAAAATTCCCAAAAAGATAAAAACATCGAAAGTATAGATGAAAGGAAAAGAATTACATATGAGAGTGTAACTATTACGACCTAATGTTTTATATATATTTTCTCTTTTAATCCTTATTACATGAGCTGTTTTAAAAGTACAGAGACTGCATTTAAAGTGATTTGAAAGGCTAAATCATTTGTCCACAATCTTAAAACCCTAAACTTCTTGTATTCCAAGACGTTTCCCTCAAAACCTCTAGATAATCCCTGATGGTGCTTGAAGTGAACAGCAAAGCGCAGTTTTGAGATGTGCTAAGAGGGAGTGCTGGGCAAGAAGTAACTTTTAGAGAACTGAAATAGTCATGGGTAATTGCCCAGTAGATTGTCCTCTTTCAAGGCCTGCCCAAGAGTAACTCTCGCTTTGTTCTTCCAGTATGAATGAATTCTGAAAACCAGAAACCTTACAGATAACATGTTGGAGGTCTCCTTTTAGACTGTATTGAACTGCATGCTTTAGTCTATTATCTGGTTTCCCTTTGAAATTCTATTATTGTCTCTTGTACGTTCCTCAGATCCTAAAGATACCTATATACAAGGTTAGCTGATATCATTCACCTATGTACAGATAAAGACTTGCCAAGTTATTTGCCTATAAGTTTTATATCCTAAATAATTTTAATAGATACTGTTATTAAACATTTATTGCATGGCATACACTATGCTAAATGCTGTGTAGATCGTAGCTCATCCAGTAATAATAGTCACATTTGAAATATTATGAGTATTCCTATTTTATCAATAAGGAAACTACAAGGTCACTTGCCTCTGGGTCACTTAGGTCACACAGTGAATAAAACGTGGTACTAAAATTTGAATCTGAATTTGTCTGAATCCAAAGCCTAGTTAACATAATACATAACCTAAAGCTACTCAGATTTGTGATGCAATGCAATCTCCTAGGCCTCAAACACACTTCCCACTTACATTCTGATTTAGTGGGTCTAGGGTGGATCAACCTATATTTTGCATCTACATTTTGACAAGTATTACTAGATAATTCTGAGCATTATTTTTGCAAAGAAAACTTACTGAGATGATAAAAAGTGACCTTTTGCAGCAAATTGTTGCCTTTCCTCAAAATGTGAGTATGATGTCCTTTTAATCAGGAAAAAAAAGGCTGGAAAAAAGGGGAAAAATGCATCTATGTCAGGAGAGAAGCAAAGTGGGTGAGGTTAGGATAATGAAGGAGGATGAAATGATCCATCCTGAAATCTTGACACTCGGTGATTTCTAAAACTTTAACCTACACAGTGGGTTTTAATCACAGTGGTCTTCTGTGGCTTTATCTTACAGACTTCCTGAATGGCTGGGTGGAGGATCCCTAGACCAAAAACAGCACAGCAAAAAAAGATAGGAAAGCCATGACTAGTCAAGAGCTTGGTCAACAAATCAATTGCCTCTTCTCTCCTGCTCCCTTCTGATCTCCTGTACCTAAGGGGGATGAGCAAAACTAAAAAGAAGTGGCCAGAGGAGCAGTTTCCTGTGGGATATGAAATGTATAACTTACGCATTGCCTGGAAATGCCATAAGAAATTAATATTTGTTACAGAAACTGTGGGGTTGCATTAATATTTTAATGGTGAATGAATATTTAATCCAAAACTGAATGGAAAGTAAACAAGACAACCATGGCAGGAACAGTTACCCCACCCGGTTAGAGATGTTGATGATTCATTGGCTTTATCAGTAGTCATAACGCCACATGATGTATCCATTATATATTTCCTTTGACATATTGGTAAATCACTCTCCGGTATCAAAATCAGAACAAGTGTTTTTATTGTTTGATGGGCAGAATGAAGTATTGGATGGCGCAAGACTCTAGACTCAGGGGAGGTTGGCATTGGCTACAAAGTCTCTAGTTTGACGTCTGTGCAACCATACATAAGTTCAATCAACACCTTGAGTCTTATTCTCAAGGTAAGATGAACATCTACTTTACAGGATTGTTGACAGCATATATTATTCACTCAATTAATGTTACCTTGTCATTTATACTTATTTTTGCAAAATGGTAAAAACATAAGGTGACTGAAATAACTTTTAACTTAGCCCCAAGCCTACTTCCAGAGACAAGCAATGAAATTTCTATTTTTCTATTTCCTTTGGATACTTGTATATGTATTTCATAATTTCTCTTCAGGGAAATTTTTGAAACTAGTTTGGATAAATTATCTTGTTAATTAAAAATTCAACTCTATAACCCTTAAAATTTAAAAATACACTGATAATAGCTGTTTTTTAAATGCATTAAGGTGTCTCTACATGGTCTCATTGTTAATGACTATGTTTACAGCATAATTGCGGTAAATCAGTAAGTAACTCTTGGTAGATAATTTTTTGTTGTTTCAAGGCTAGACTATGACCTTGCAATGCATGGGTCCTCTCATCCCTCCTCTGTGTTCCTGTTATGCTTTGTTAACTTTATTCTGCCACTTGGGACTTTTTATAGTTTAATAGTTAAATGCATGGGCATTAGTGTCCAACAAGTTTTAGCTACAAGTCTTTACATAGCCTCTTATTAGTAGCATGCTCTTAAAGAAAGCCAACACCCTAGGCCAGAGGTCCTCATTTGTAAAATTGACACAATGACCCCTACCTCATTACATTATGAAAATCTATGAAATATATGTATAAAATATTTTGGACTATTTCTGTTTTCCAGCTGAAATGACTAAAATCTAGAGATAAAGTAACTTACTCAAGATTATTCGCAAGAACTAAAATTGGTCTTCTTGAACCCACACTCCTGTGTAGTAAATTTCTTTTCACTAATTTTTATTTTAAAATTATGGGGTACAATTCAGGGTTAGATTTACAAATATTCATTGTGCAGGTACCCTTGTTGATGAGGTGTGCCCCTCTTCCCCAGGCAGATCTCGACTACTGTCAATCCCACCTCCTCGCCCCCCCACCCCTTCCTCCCACTGCAGTTTCCCACTATTGTCAATCCTTTTCTTATAGTTTTATGGTAGTTGTTCCAGGTCAACTTATGAGTGAGAACATGTGATACTCAGATCTTTGTTTCTGTGAAAGATCACTCGGTATTATAAGCTCTAATTCCATCCAGGTTGCTGTGAAGTTCATGATTTTGTTCTTCTTTATGGCTACGTAATATTCCATTGTGTAAATATGTACCACATTTTTTTTATCCAGTCTCATTTTGATGGGCAGCATGGCTGGTTCCATGTTCTTGCTATTGTGAACAATAAACATACGTGTGCAGATATCTTTTTTATAGAGTGATTTGAGTTCTTCTGGGTATATTCCCAGTAGGAGGATTATGGGGTCATATGGAAGGTTGATTTTTAGAACTTTTAGGAATCTCCACACTGATTTTTACAGAGGCTCTACTAGTTTACACTCCCACCAAAAGTGTAGAAGTGTTCCCTTTACATCACATCCTTTCCAACATCTGTTATTTTTTTTTGAGTTATTGATGATGGCCATTCTGACTGGAGTTAGGTGGTAACTCAGTGTAGTTTTAATTTGCACCTTCTTGATGACTAGTAAGGTTGAACATTTTTCCATGTATATGTTGGCTGCTCATATTCATATGTCTATTCATATCTTTAACCCACTTTGCCATGGGGCTGTTTTTGTTTTGTTTTGTTTTGTTTTCCTTTTCAGCACATTTGAGTTCCTTATGGATACTTGATGTTAGGCATTTGTCAGACATGGAGTTGGCAAATATTTTTTCCTAGTCTGTGGACTGTCTCCCTGCTCTCTTAATGATTTATTTGACTTTGCAGAAGCTTGTCAGTTTAATGAGGTCCCACTTGTCTATCTTATCTCTTATGGCATGGACACTTTGGGTTTTGATCAGGAATTTGTTGCCGGTTCCAACTTTCATAAGAGTGTCTCCTGCATTTTCTAAGGTTCTTATAGTTTGAAGTTTTACATTTAGGTCTCTGACCCATTTAGAGTTAATTTTTGTGTTTGGGGA